>NW_011909377.1:0-2807 GCF_000151845.1 Pteropus vampyrus | reverse complement strand
GTTCAGCTCTACAGCTTCATTTTGTAACACTTTTATTCACCGCTTGTCTTTTTTTCTTCTGAATTTTCTCACACTTGGGCAGCCACAAGTTCCCCAGGGAGGCTTGTCCCTCTCCCTGGATGCCCCTCTTCCCCAGCTCCCTCCTACTCATAGTTTAGGTCATGGGTGGATGATACAAGGCTTTTCCCACAACCACTAATGAATGAATTCCTGACTCCTCACTAAGCATAGTTAGATGCCCCTACTCCACGATCCCTTAGCACTAGTAACATTCACCACCCTTGTTAACACTCCTTCAAGTCCCGAGTGAGGGACTCGTCCTGGTTTGCATGGCACGTCCCTGGTTTTCACGGTTTTAGTACGGAAATTCTGTCTCTCAGGAAAACTCACATTCTGGGAAACCTGGGACATCTGGTCACCCAAAGAAGTCTTCCTTCCTTAGCAGCACAGAGCCTGGCATATAGGAGGCACTCGCTAAAATATTAACAAATAAATGGATTTAACTTTTCCATTGGCTTCTGCTGCATGCACATGCAAATCAGTCATATTCTCTTCCACTCCTGACTCTTCTGTCTAATCATCTAAGTCTGCCCCAGGCTCCTAAATCCTGGGTTTTACCAGATTCTGGGATTACACGAGTCTCTTGGAGCTATGTTTCTATGGACCATCCTCCCAGGTATCTTCCTTCATTCTCCTATGTTATAAGGATGAGTTATTTTGACTCAACCATTCAATGAAGAAAATCTTTACGGAGTACCTACTTCAAAAAGCAAACATTACATCCCTTTTGATAAATATCTATAGGGGTGGAAATGGTCTGTGCTCTCAAAAATGAACATAAATGATAATAATGGTCACCATCTTTGAAAAGTTGGTTCTTTAAAGGAGAATTAACTTTTTCAGGTCTCTTGAGTGCTATTTTGTGTCTTAAAAGAGGAATGGATTTGGAATTACATAGCCAGGTATCCTCTATTGGGGATTTCTAACCTTTGAAGTACTCTTTAAAGGAAAGCAGGAACTTAAATTTCATCCAGTGGCTAAGTTTCACAAGGTTTTTTTTTTTTTTTTTGATCCTAATGTTCAATTGTATGAGAATTAGTCTTTATCTGTACAAAGCTGTGGTTTTCAAACTTTAATATTAATAAAAGTCAAGTAATGTTACTGTTAACGTTCAGATTCCTGCCCAGGCACATCCTGGAGTTTTGTTTGAGAATCTAGAGACTGGTTTTTTTAGTAAACAGCTTCTGGGATTGCCATGGATAGCACCTTAATAGACTAAAGCATGGTAAGTTGTCAAAGTAATAACATGGCATAAGAGATAGGCCGTCTCGATATAATCCCTTGAAAAGCTTATAATTATGGAACAAAGAGAAAGCATCTATGTGTGTATTGGAGTGGGAAGGCATTCAAGTGAGGGGGTGGAGATAATAAAATACTTATCGAAGAGTGTATTTAACAGCAAATGAAGAAATCTTGTTATTGTCACTGGTAGATAGTGTTACCCAAAGGCATCTGGCACGTGGAATGTAGACTTCCCGGATAAACATGTCAAGTGCTGCCCACACCTCACATAGCGTAAAAACAAAGTTTGAGAATAAAAAATCTTGCTTTTCTGACCCTTCACAAAATGCTACCCAGAGACTGAGATGAGCATGCTGTTATCTTCCTTTGATGGTCGAACTGGTACCCGAGGGGTATTGACCCACCAGAGAAACAAAGGATGTCTTTATAGGGATACTAAAAAAAAGAGAGAGAGATTTCTTCTTAACATGGGACCCCTTTTCTATGCTGTTCTCTGCTACTATTACTTTAAAACTTTTTTTTTTTTTCGCAGATATGGTCTTGTAAAGATGCATGGTGCCAAATAACTCTTTAGTCCTTACTAAGGCATTTATTAATTAGAGAGAAAATAAAAAACAGTGAGTGGTAAAGGCTGTTGTGTAGCATGTATCCTTTTAGCTTACACACCTGCCTCTGTTGTGCTGCAGGTAGAAACAAGGTGTCCAATATACCCTTTGGTTTTAGAATTACTTCTTAATCACTCATGTTCGCCCATTTGTACGCTTCAGCTTCTTTATGATTTTAACTCTTGCCCCACAACGAATCTTCACATCCTCATGTTACCACTTGCTCACATTTTAGGTTTGTTTCAGGTTGGGTCACCCCGGTAAAACTGTGGCTTTTCACAAAAATGGCAGCAATTGATATTCCTCATTCCAGAGTCACTTCTCAGAAACCATCCATGTCGGGAAGGCAGGGTATGTGGACAAGACTTGCCATCACCTCTTGCCACTAAATGCTACACTGAAGGAAAATATTGGTATTCTCCTACTTTGGTATTTTGGAGAGAGAAAGGGGAATTAATGTGCGAGAGGGTGCATTTCTTGAGAAATGCACAAGTTCATAATATAGATAAATATAAAGCATTTCTAGAATATCCCCATGGAAAGAAATTGTCGAGTAATAAGAAATAAGCTAAACCTTACGGTTTTTTAAAATGGGTCACACTGAAAAATGCTCTTCTCAGTACAATTTTAAGTTACTTTAGGATAAGGACTGAGTTGTAAGCTGCCCTTAATCACAAAAGGAAACTGGAACAATGATTTGCATTTATTGATAATGCAAATAAATGATACTTATTGAATAAATGATGCTTATTGAATATATTATCGAATATGATAAAACTCTGATTGGCTCCCAGCAGCTTTGAAATCCTTTGTGATAGATCATTTTCACTCATGGGCTAAAAGATTTTCCATGTCCTCTTTGACCTTCTGCAGCTACACATCTGGTCTTGCTTATGGTGC
>NW_011909376.1:0-2398 GCF_000151845.1 Pteropus vampyrus | reverse complement strand
AGAACACAGAAGTGTCTGAACTCCTGTATTCAAACCTTCAATGAGCATCACTGGGCATCCTTGAGCAATAGAAAGTACAAAATCATTTAATCTATAGTCAATAGAATCAGATTCCACCTCAGTCTTTAAATTTTGAAAAGGTTTAGAATATATTCAAGCCTATCCATAACCCCATCAAGCTACTACCACTGTAGGCAGGAAACAGTCAGTGTTTCTGTCTTCAGTGATCCCACAACATATCAGTCTGAACCACATACCATCTGGCAGCTTCAATATGTTTAAATGTCCCTTGAATTCAAGTAGCAATTATGCATCAGCCAGCTGTGATCTTCATATAATTCATCACCACATTCTACTCAGAGATCATTTGATTAGGTGTCCCAGAAAGATTCAAGATGAACCAAAGACCTCAGAGACCAGAGGTAAATATGCTTCCTATGATTGATTCCAAAGTAATTAAAATTTAAAAGTCCCAAGAGATGAAAATATTGGTATGGCTGCATTGTGAACTAACAATAAGCCTCCTAAGCATCTTGTTATTATCATAATAGCTTTAGTATCAAAGATGTCACAATAGTGCCTCCTGGAATTTACTTTTACCTCTAACCTATCAAAAATGAGTGACTTGGAGTTCTAACATTATTTTTGATAGGCAGAATGGCAATGGTACCCATAGCAAGTGAGTTAGTATTCAGTCATCCTGATGATAAGTTGCAAGGGGAGCCCAGAATTTAAACACTGCTCTTGTATCTCGTTTTTGGCCCTGGACCCCTGGCCTTCTTCAGCATCCAGTTGCCAGAACAATAAGACACCAGTTTTTCATACTGCCATGTAAATGTAACTATTTGAGAGATAGCCACCATACCTCTGACCAAGAGACTATCAGGCTTTTAATATTCTTTAAGATACTTTGAAAAATTCTACAAGTACAAAGATGAAAAAAAATAATAAAAATAAAATAAAATAAAGCAATCAGCATTCAAAGAAAAGAAATATAACTACATAAGAAAGGAATGTCCAAATGAAAGGCAAGGTATAACACAGAGCATGAGTTTGAGTGGCTGGTGAAATATACACCAAAAAAAAAAACTTGAACTTGATACCAAGACATGTATATTCTGTGAGTCACAGGGATTGTGACATTGCAACTGTAAAAAAAATATGAAATTTTTGTAAACAACTTGGATATATAGTAAACAATGCTTACTTCTCATAATGATGTAAGCATGTTTTTCCTTTTTTTAATAAAACTTTTAATATTAATCTATGGTCAAATTACAGATGTCTTCAAACGACTGTCATTATAAAGTTTCCAGGAAAAAGCAAAGAGACTAGGCAAAGGAATTATGTTCTCTTATGGAGAAAAAAGTATTCTATCTGACTGATGGAATAAGAAATAAATATTTATGTGGTTAGAAGTTGAAATGAAGGAATGGAGAACAGCAAAACACACATACTAGCAATAAGATGGAGAGAGATGGGTAAATGAGAAAATTCGCATCTCCTATAGTAGAAGGTATAATTTCTAAAGTAAGTATATCAAGTAGTAGTTATATTAGTAACATGGTTAAAATAGAGGCAACCACCACATGAACTAAATAGAGAAATGATTAGAAGTAGTTGCTTCTGGGGAATGGAGCTGGGAATGGAGAAGGACAGAGTAGTGGACAGTTACTTTTTCATTATAAAAAATTCTGTATTATTAGTATGTAAATAGCCACGTAACTAGATGTTTTCAGTGCTATCCTTGCTTATTTACTCTGAATTCAACAGAAATCCAGATAGCAACCAGCAATGAACTAAAAACTGAAGAAGTACTCAAGAACTTCTTCTTAAAAGTCATAGGATAAGCCTATAATACTTACATTAAGTGTGTGTTTGGGTTTTTCCATTTAAAAACTTCATATATTTTCTGATTTTAAATAAAGACAGAGTTAAATTTTGCCTAAAGTTATGTGTCACCACATTTAGTACAAAACTTTCAAGATCTACAAGCCAGTTTGTGCTTCCAACAACCCCCTCACAGTTTTTCTGCAATGAAATGTGATTCCACTCTGCCAGACCCTGACAAAGATTTTTGTTTAAGAACATAAAGATAGTGATGATATCACCATTTCTTTGCTTGTACAGTCAATGGAGAATGCAAACCTCAAGTCCAAGTGATTTGACTCAAATTTAGTATTTGATTTGCTAGACCCAGACTCACAATAATAATAGCTATCCTTTATTGAACACAATTATGTGCTAAGCTCTCTAAATGGCTCATTTATTCTCATATTGTACTATTATTATACCCATTTACCAGTAATTAAATCGAGGAACAGAGAAATCAATTTCTGACTAGCAAGTGGTAAATCTAGAATCTGAACCCAGAGATCACTTCCATAACCCAGGGTCA
>NW_011909375.1:0-1424 GCF_000151845.1 Pteropus vampyrus | reverse complement strand
AGAACAGCGGGTGCAGGTGGGGGAAGGGGGCCTTGCGTGGGCTTTTCTCTGGGATGAGCAGGGCTCTGGGAAAAGACAGAACCAGGCAGGGCTGCTCATCCTCAGGTGAATGGAGGTGAGGATGAGGGCACCACGCCTCTTAAGCCTGGTCACTTTCTATCTTTAGTTTGGCCCTTTCGACTCTGTACTATTTTCACTGAGGATTCAGGGCCGAATACATCTTTTCACCACCCGGTGACACAGAGCTTCAGTTTGGGGCGGGGGTGAGGACCCTGACATCGTCTTCTTTAATAATTCACGTGGCAGCATTGTAGGGCTACTCTTAACTGCTTCTTAAAAGTAATTAATTGATTTTATGACATATCGGTTAACACTGATGACACTGACACAAAGTTGTGTTTAGGTTCTTGTTTGGATTGCAGGACTGGATGGATTGAACTCAGCCGGAGTTTAGCTACGGAGGCTCTAAAGATATGCTTCTATACAAGGAGAGGCTTTTAACATGGAGCGTTGTCTAAAAATCTAAGCTATCTGTCCTCTCGGACCTGTCAATGGGAGAAAATATAGATTCGAGCGTGCGTAGCTGCTCAGACGTCGGACATCCAAGAGGCGCGAAGCAGTCCACTGTTGCTCAGTACGCTCGACATTCTGGGTGACGTGTGGCCCGGCTATCGGGGGATTCTCTCTTAGTTGGTGTATAACAGAAGGAACTCCATCGAAGCATGATCTGCTAAGGACTCTTGGAAGAAGGCAGATCAGTTCTGTACTTCCGATGTCTCTTAGCGGGCTGGCTCTTTCTGAGTTTGCAAGATCCAGTCATTGCTGCCCCTGACGGAAGAATTACCCATGGGGAGCATTCCCGTCAACAATCTTGACTTTATATATGGGGATATTAAGACACTGACTAGTTAAGTGGCTTGCCCTAGGTCATGCAGTGAGTCAGTGAAGTGGTAGAAACGAGAGCTTCCTGACATCCTGGCCTCTGTAGGGATCCGTGTGACAAAATCCTGTGATGAGGATGGCATAATAGTAAATGCATTATACTTGCCAGGAAGTGGCCATGTATGTTTGAACACTTACTGTGCCTACGATATAAAACTCCTTAGAGTATACTTTACGGGGAGCGATGTTTCTTCCCCACTCCTGATGCTGCCTGTCATGTGGAGGGGACCCCAGGGAGGGACCGCTCCTGGCCTCTGTCTTCCTCCTCACTTGCTGGGTTGGCGAGTCTTGGAGGAGAAAGTGGTGGCTCTGGGAACTTAGCTACCTCCTTCCTCTTTCCCCCTGGGGACTGGTGGCTGCAGGAGGCACACATTCCGCTCTGTGCGTTCGTGTGGTACGTTTTGAAGGTCCGGCGCTGTTTCAGCAGTGCCTGAGACAGATGCGTGAACCTATCTAATTTTGGAGTTCGGCCCTGAGAAGCC
>NW_011909374.1:0-1493 GCF_000151845.1 Pteropus vampyrus | reverse complement strand
GTTCTTTAATCATGGCTTCTGCTCTCCCCTTGGACCCTCTCCAGTTTCTTGATTCCTCTTAAACTGCGGAGGCCAAACGTGGCCAGCGGGCTCCAGAAAGGTCTGCCTGAGGCCACGGGAAGCAGAGGGCTGGTTTGTCGGTGGCGGGTCCCTCTGCCCTTAAGACTTAACCCCTCTCCAGAGGGCTGGGCTAGTTTCGACTTTGGGGGTGAAGAAGTGATTCTGGGTGGCTCTGGGGAGGCAGGCTGATCCGATAGGGTGTGTGTGGCCCTCCGTCCCTTTACCACTTGGCCTCACAAGCCCTTTTTCCTGCCTGGTCATTATCTCAATCCACTTCCTGTTCTCCGTGGTCCACGCTGCTTCGATTTCCCGCGGGGCTGCATCCTGGCGGGCACTTTTATGCCGGGCTCCTTTCTCCTATTAAGTCCTTGATAAATTCCTGGGGCCCGGGGCCCATCGTCCTTCTTCCTGCCCTAAGCTCTGGTCTGGGATCTGATATAGCTTGAAGTTTTCAGCAGTTGCCAAGCGTTCGACAGTTTTCATCGGCACCACACCCCGCCACAGCAGCTGTCCCGTTGCCTGGCACGTACTGACACCCGTCAGCGGGGCCGCCGTGCCACCGCCCCCTCGGGCGCAAACACTGCCAGCATCCCTCGACCCCTAACATTCCTCAGCAATCCTCACCAGTGATTTTTCAGCTTTCTTTGTCTTAGATTGGGCTGAAAACTAAAGAAGTGGACCGAGCATTCCCAGAGCTCCTTTTGTGCCCCGTGCTGGTCCTCAAGGACACAGACAACAGCGCCCGCGCCTGTGGTCCCCGAGACTCGTGATATAGAGACTATGACATCCAGCCCCGGGCCCGCAGCTCCTCTGCCCCAGGCCTCCAGGAGCTCATCCCCCCTCATCCCATCCTGTTAATTCCTCTTCTTCTGAAGCAGGAAAGGGACACTGCAAAGTGCCTTGCCACGAACGTGAACCTTGAAAGCGGTACAGCTGGGGCTAGAAGCTGGTTCTGTCAGAATCCAAGGATCGGCCATTTCATTTCCTCCCTGCTGATTCTTGCCCAAAACTTGAGTCATATCTGACTCCTTCTTCTCATTCTCTCCCTCGATCATGCCCTTCTAATGAGTCATCAAATCCTGTCGTCCGCTCCACCTCTGAACCGGCCGCTGCGGGTCTGTCCACTCCACCGCCGCCCCCCAGTCCCAGGCTGGGGAACCACGGTGCTTCCTTTGGTGACAGTCACAGGCTCCTGGGGCTTGTTGCTGTCATCCCAGCCACGGCCACGGCCGGGACCCTTTTAAAATGATTAGCCGACGAAACTGCAGTAAGATCTCGCTCGCATCTCCTTGCAGGGACCTACAAGGCTGTTTGGGGTTTGGCCACAAGCGGCAGCTCCAGCCTCACCTCTCTCCCGCCCGCTGAGGCACAGCCCCATCCTTCGGCCACCGGGACCACCCCCGCTCGAGAGTGTGCAGCGCCTCGTGGTTTGC
>NW_011909373.1:0-2514 GCF_000151845.1 Pteropus vampyrus | reverse complement strand
ACGCTCCACAAGTGACATTTGAAAGGCACTGATGGTGGATAATAACTGCTCAAAATATACTTAGGAACGCTTAGCTCTTCATTGTTCTTTATGTATCTCATTATTCCAGGTATTGTCATGTCAAAAAGAAGTTTCATGTGACATATGTTGTTCTTTCATAAAAGAAAAGTCCAAGTCAGAGATGAAATCTAACTTTCCAAGGGAAACCGAGGCCTGAAAAGGCGCCTTCACGAGCCCGGGGATCAGATTATCTTGGGCTGTGGACACTTGCATTTTAACAAAAAGGCATGTATTTGCTGCGGGTTTGCCTGCCGCCACCCCATTCCACTTTCTGCCCTGCCCGGAACACTTACGATCACACGTCTGAGCGCAACACGCAGGCCGGACACTGCGCTTCTGCTCTGAGGCCGCGAGACAGCACATAGAGCAACCTGAAGAATCCCGAAAGTCCAGTCCCTCGTTTTTATAACTTGCTCCATCTGAGAACCCACCCTCAGTATCAGAGTGCCGAGGGAGGGTCTTGTCGGCATTTGAGAATCAGCTTCCCTTTTGAGAGTGGAACTTGGGCACAGCCGGAGCCACCCGCGTACCTGCCACAGGGCCTTTGCACCTGCTCCGATGTCTGCCTGGAGCACTCTTCCTCGTCTGGGCACGGCTGGGCCTTCTTGTCGTTCCTGGCACCCAGCAACGCGTGGTCACCTGTTGTGCTTCCTTCCTGGCATTTACTGCTACTTGACATTAACATCTTCATTTCTCTGCATGTCGAATTCCAGAGTCCCTGACTCAAACGTGAGCTCCGTGCCGGACAAAGACCTTCTCAGTCCTGGCCGTTCCTATGCCCCAGCCCTGACTATAGGAAGAAGTCGATAATAATACTTGCTGCGTGAGCGAGTGGATTCCGTTCGTGTAACCCACGCCTCTGCCCGAATCCTCTCGTCTCAAGCACTGTGAGGTTAGAGTTTGGCTTCTGCAGGCCATGGGTCCCCGGCAGCACAGCTCTGCGTTCCCTGCACATCAGCACGTTGGCTTTTTTCCTCGAGGCATCGGCCTCAGGGGCTGGTTCAGAGGAGCCCGCCGCTGAGCAGCAGCCACTGCTGCTTGCTCGCCACTTAAGGCTCGAGGACGGAAGCCCAGGGTGGTCCCACAGGGCTGTGGAACACGGCCGGTGCTGGCCTCCTGCATCCACAGGGCCCACGGAGGAATGCGACGTCCTCCACCGGGTACCGCAAACTTGTCCCAAGCCCCGTCTCTTTGAAATCACAGTGCGGGCCATGAGTCACCTTAGGTATAAAAGCGCGAAGCAAGAGTGTACTTTATATTAGTGCCTCATCTATGTTTTTTGAAATTAAACAATAATTCCCCCCTGCTTATCTCGTTTGTATAACTGCGCCAGTGAAAACTCTCCTGAGTCAGGAAGGAGAGAGGTGGTGGTGGCCGGGGGGACATTCAGTTCATCTGTAATCATCAGACAGTCAGTCACCGTTCACCAAACGTCAGCTGAGCAACCCAAACACACTCTGCTTTACGGGGACTTCCTCTGGCCATTATGAATTAATTTATTCATTAAACCTTTCAGGCTAATTTACCATCTGAAAAGAGCGCGATGGCAGAAATATACGTTTGTTACAGAGTCTACAACGTAAGCCTGAATGAGCCGCTTTAGAAAATATTTAAAAATTTTTCAATAGTGAAAATATAAAAATTAAGAGCATAAAAGAGCAAAGTTTGCGGTGGTAAATTATAATACGCTAATATATAAGAAACGCAATTACCTATTCATTGCTTTCAGTAGAGTGGTTATTATAACAGTATGGCATTGCACAATTGATAGGGTTATTATAAGATAATAGGGAATCTATCCTGCCTTTTGTCGCATTCCGATATAATAAAATTACACTCCGAAAACAAATGATGCCTCCTATTGTCCTTGCGGACGTTAGCGAGGGCTGAGCGGCCCAGCGGAAACGTCCTTTGTTTTGCTCTATGCTCCTTTGAGCGGGGATCCGCCCTCGAAGGCATTCCCCAGGGTGCTGCTCGGGGCCAGAAAGACAGGTGCTTACAGGACGCAGGGCAGAGGCCGCTCTCTGCCTGTGTTGTCTGAGAAGCTGGCTTCGGCGATGAAGTCGACATTTCTTTCTTCATTTGGTCTTGACATTTGGGGACTGGAGAGAACCCTCTAGAAGGAGACTGAATCCCTCCCCGGCCCGCAGAGGCCAAGGTGGCCGAGCATGGGGAAGTGAGTGGGCCTGGGCTCAGGGGCACATTTAAGGGGGGGACCCCCATCTCTCTAGACCCCACTGTTGCCGGGACAGCAGGCCTGAGCTGCCCTGTGAACCCCAAGCCCAGCTGAGCTGCAGGTCTTCAGCAGACCCACTGGATAGCGGGGTGGGGTCCTTGGTACATTTGTTCCCAAGACACGCGGAGGCGCCCTCTTGAAGGCATCATTTTGACTGACAGCCTGACGTAGCCATTGCCAACGGAGCAGAGAAAGGCCAGCGGATGCCAAAGAAGATA
>NW_011909372.1:0-2012 GCF_000151845.1 Pteropus vampyrus | reverse complement strand
AAAAGAGGTAAAAGTTTATTAGCTGTCTTTCAGCTTTCTTTACCTCTTCTTTTTACTATACATTAATTCTGAATGCTCTCTTGCATTTCTTTATAACCAATATACTTTAGCTAACCATCCCAATATTTCGGGAATAGTGAACCAAATTTACAAGGTTATCTGAGATTCTTTGCAAATTTACATACTAAAATGAAGCAGAATCAGTTTTAATATTCGATATTCTCATTAACTTCTTATTACTTGTTACTACTTAAAATAGGACAATAGCTGAGAATTGCCCCTTCTCATAGCATGGTTGCTTCAGTATGGATCATCATTGAAGATGCATCTTCTGGAGCCTCCATAGATTTTCATCTCTATGGAAATAGTGCAGTCAGTTAAGAATGCAAAGAGCAGCAAGGGCACCATTGCCATGTCTGTCATGACATAAAATTTATTACCGAAGCTGAATCCAATACCTCCTTGTTCATGGCTATCTTCGCTAGCGGTGACTGATGGAGGTCATTCTCATCAATGAATTCATGACACCAGGAATCCAAGAGCCTCCTCCAACAAGCCACCAGGAACAACAGAAGCCTATTAGTTGGCTTTGTTATTTGACATTATGTGAGAAACTCATGCCTAGAGCACTACTAGACAGCCACAGCTATTTGTGAGCGAATTCCTCCTCTTCAACTTCTCTGAAACGTTCAGCCTATATAGCCTCATTAGTCCCTCTCCAGCAAAGTAGCTCTTTCTTTCTGTTGAAACTCAAAGAATAATGACTACCAGAGTTTACTAGATTGGAAGTTTCAACTGAGACACCAAGATACTACAGATGTCAGATACCAAAGTGTGCTATCAAACAGAACAAACGTTTGTTCATTTTCAAAGTAGGCAGCATAGAATCAATTCATGACTGACCCTCAATGAAGGTTTAAAAGGATCAAGCAGGTTACAGATCAGAGTGAATATATGAAGAAATTTCTTTGGAAAGAACTGTTCCCTTACTGCAATTCTAAATTCCCACTCTATCCTCCTATCACTAAAAGGCAGGAGTAGAATGAGCTCCTCTCTTCATTTCAAGTCAATACAGTGATTTCCGTTTATTCATGTTAGCCAAAAACTGAAAACAGTCTAGGTGTCTATCAATGGGTGAATAGATAAACAAAACATGCTATAGTCATAAATGAGACTACTACTCAGCAATAAAAAGGAATTACTGATACGTATAACAACATGAGTCTCAGAAACATTATGCTAAGTGAGATAATCCATACACAAAGAAATATGCATTCAGCAATTTCATTTATCTCAAGTTCTAGAACACTAAATCTGATCTATAGTGGAAAAATAAAACAAAAACTGGTTGCTTCTAGTAGGTGAGAGATGTGGGGATTAACATTGAAGAGGTATGGAAGAACTTTCTGGGATGGTGTCTATATTTTGATAAAATTTTGGATCACACAGGGGTAATCATTTTTCAAAATTCAATGAAAGTAGAGGATTGAAGGGAAGATGGCAGACTGTATAAAAGCAATTTGTCTCCTCCCAGGTCTGCATTGAAATTTCAACCAAATTATAAAATAAATCAACATGGAGAATCACCTAAAGTCCAGCTGATCATAACACGCATGTCTGATAATATAAAGGAGCCGCATCGAAGCCGGTAGGAGGGGCAAAGTCACAAATCAGGCTGGACCCACACTCACGGGTGGTGGAGGATCACGAAGAGAGCGAGGCTGCAAAGGCTCCCCTGAAGGAGAGGGGGATCCTAGCCTCGTTTGGGGATTCCCTAGCCCAGGTTCCCAGCCCAGGGAAGAGGAATTACCAATAACTCCAACTGTAAAAACCAGAGGGGATTCCGGCCGTCTGGGTGAGACGGAAGGAGACTGAAACCCTCCATGCCCCTTTGAAGGGCCCACGCACAGGCTTTCTGATCTGCGGACACTCATGCAGGACACCAGCGGTGGGTCAGAGGCTCACGCCAGATTCATACTGAGAAAGTCTGCATTATCTGGTGCAAGAATGAG
>NW_011909371.1:0-1333 GCF_000151845.1 Pteropus vampyrus | reverse complement strand
CTCTCCCTCTCCCCCCCAACTCTCTCTCTCTCTCTGTTATAATAAAGTTGTTTTGCTATAGAAGAGAGATGCTGCAGGCTGGGATTTGAGTAGTGATGGCGAGAAGGTGGAGGAGGGAATGAATGATCAAAGACACGTTTTGTGGAGAAAATGGAGAAAATGGATTGGATTTAGGGGTCAATCGGAAATTTCGGTGTAAGAATGACAGAATGAACAGTGCTACCATTCTATTAAAAGAGGGGATAGAAGAAGAATAGCAGAAGGTTATAGAAGGGATGACAGAGAAGCTGAAAGGATAGGGTGGTGGTTTTTTTTTAAATGCCAGATTTGAGATGCTGTCTGTGCCTACGGGACAGCTAAAAGGTGGGGTCTAAAGCTCGAGAAAGGCATCACAGATAGAGACATTGATCCTTTGCACAAAGTCATAGTTGAAACTATGAGAATGGATGAGATCTGTTCCCAGGGGGCTGCAGATCGTAGGAGAAGGAGATGGTGTTTGTGGGGGCCACCTGTGTTGAAGGGTCTGGCTGAGGAGACTGAGAAGTTGTGGTCAGAGGAGCAAGAGGAGGAGGAACGGGCAAGGAAAGCCTAGAGCAGCAAAGAGGGAAGAGTCTGAAATTGTGTCACAGCCAGTCCATTCTTAGGAAACGTAATAATGCTAAATATCTTAGGCATCGGCAGCATGGACTTCCCTTCTCACTGCTTTTATACGCCTTTCATGACCCTACCTCTGTGAGTCTTTCTTCAAATGCTGGTTTTCCTGTGTATAAAAGACCAGAAACAATACAATCTGGTAAGCCATATGGGCTACTGCTTTGAATTTAAGGACTAGACCAAATCAAATTGCAAAGGGGCAGAGTATAATGGCATTTGACTTCTCTCAACAGTAGTTACAAAGTCTTTTTTTTTTTTTTTAGGTTCAGATAAACTAGGACTTTATTAATAAAGGAGAGCGTGTGTCAATTTTGCAAAAACCACGTGAACTGAAAAGCCTTCGCCTAAGGAAGCAGCAAATACAAGAAATTTATAAAACACTTAGTTTTGAAGCTGTGTCCACAATCTGTATTAACCTAAAATTACCCTGTTGCCACGAGATCTTTTTATAAGGATCCGTACATTTTAAAACATACTGTAGGTGAATGGAGGAAAGAATAAAGGGAATTAATTACTAGTAGCCCAAACACATTAATTTGTCACTTCTCATGGCTGTGAGAAATACCCAAGATTGGAAGAGCAAGTGGGTCATCAGAACTGCCGATGTCATGAAGGGTTGAAATCTGGGGGAACTCGCCAAGTTTGAGGCTGGAGTCAACTTAATTCAAAAATTGTGTTC
>NW_011909370.1:0-2057 GCF_000151845.1 Pteropus vampyrus | reverse complement strand
CCGAGGGACCTGCTGCTGGCGGAGCCCGTGGGCCGCGTCTGGGGGCCGGGCCCAACTCCATCCCTCAGCAGCCTCATGCCTGCCGCCGCCGGTGTCAAATTCCAGCCCCAGCGTCACCGGATCCCGGGGTGGGGCCCGGAGCGCCCCCAACCCGCCCCACCTTTCAGGGCTCACCTGGCCGCTCCACCCGACAGGATCCGGTCCCCGCCCCCGTGGCTTGGCTAAGTCCCCCAAGGTGCAGGGGAGGACGCTGGGAAGTGGAGAACGCAGGACACTGGAGAACCCGGGCAGTGGAGAGGCGCGGAAAGTGGGCGTTCAGAGTTTGTAGACACGCGAAGTAGGGAGTTGGGAGGCCGGGCTGGGGGCGGGGGAGGGAGGGGACAGGCCAGTCTCTGCCTTGAGCCACGGGCCCTCTGGTTTGCGTTGTCTCCGGGGGTCCGGCCGGCTACCCCGCAGTGACTTCTCTGCGCTCTGGTCCGCCGCTAGTTTCTTCTCTCAGATGCATCAGACTCGTTGGGTGGGCCAGGAACAGCATTGGGGCTTTCAAGGTCTGCCTCTGCTCTAGCCCTCACGACTCCCCTCCAGCGCTGCCTGGGGCTTGGAGTAGAGACACTCCTGGGAACCCCACCGCTCGCCCACATTGCACTGCAAGGGCAGTGTTTGGAGTGGGTGCACAGGGCTGAAGAAGGGGAGGGTCCCGGAAGAGGAACATTTGTGCTCAGGCTTGAGGTAGGAGCTGGAGGGTAGTATTTCAGAAGCCTAATTATGGCAATTTGGCAGGTGGGGTGGAGGTTGGGTAACATGGATAGAGGTAAAGAAAGGCCAGATGCTGTGTCATACCAGGGAATCTGGACTTTATCCTAATGACTCTGGGGACCACTAAAAAGTTTCAGTCTAGAGAATGGTGTATCAAACATGCACTTCAGTGACTGACTGGCTGCAGTAGGGAGGATGGTTTGGAGGCGAGAGGTGGAGATAGGTTGGGAGGCTGCTGGGGAAGCGGAGTCAGAAGCCGAGTGGAGGGGAGAGAGTGGGGCTTTGCTGGCTTTCAGGGCCACAGCTTTTGCTTTTTGAGACCTTAGCTAGTGCCTGACTGGATGGGGTGAGGAGGTAGGGCAGACACCCGCATGTCTCTGGCCTCGGTGACCAAGTGGAGGGGGTGCATTCTGGCAGCAGAGGCTTCCTGGCAGAGGGGCAGGAGCTCATGAGTTTAGTGTTGGACATGCTGAGTGGGAAGGACATGGGGACTATCCTAGTGGAAAAGTTTAGGATGCATCTGAATTTGTAGCCTGGAGCAAAGTGGAGAGAGCTTGACTGGAGATGGCAATTTGGGAATTGTAAACCAACTGACAATTGGAAGCAGTGGGTGGGATGAAAGTCCTCAGGGAACGTGTGTGGACCAGCTATAGCCTGGCTATGTATCAGAACCACCTGTGGACCTTTTAAAACTACCCACATCTGGGCCCCACCCCAGACCTGAATCAGAATCTTGGTGTGGGCATGTGCAGTGTTCCAAATCTGCACAGGTGATTCTGGTGTATGGCCAGGGCTCAGAACCACGGCTTATGTGAGAGCACGCTCTGTGCACAGGTGGGGATTACAAGCCAGACTGCAGAGAACTGCTGCTGGTGGGAGGGTCTATCTATAGGCTTGAGGGACCCTTGTGGGACAGAAGTGCAAGCAGTGAGCAGCCCCACTCTCTGCTGCCTCCCACAACTGGCTGACCAGTTGGGGTGGCTTCCCTGGGGCTTTATCAGACATGGCTGCGGCATGCGGGCTATGTCCTGTACAACTCCAGGGGGTGCTGTTCACACAGATTGCAATGTGCACTGGAGTTGTGCATCATAGCAGCCCAGCAGAATCTGAAGGGAGTTTCTGAGTTTGCCTGTCCCTCAGTCAGGGCCTTGCTCTCCCCTTAGCTGAAAAGGCTTCTGCTTGAAGATAAGCTACAGAAGGGTACATGTGGGAAGTTGGTAGTTTTGGGGATAACCAGGACTTGAATGGGGATGGCAGGCAAGAGGCCAGGGGGCCAGCCAGCCCTACTTACTGCCAAGGTG
>NW_011909369.1:0-1286 GCF_000151845.1 Pteropus vampyrus | reverse complement strand
ATAAATATATATATTTCTATATAGTGTGGTTCATGGTGTACAAAATCACAAAATAAGATGATACAGTCTGATCACTAAAAGTTTCAGAGTGGGAGAATATGAAATCTCATTAGGTATACTGGCAAGTAGCCTTGTATTTATGAATCACAATTCTCAATTCCCACTAGAAGTAAGTAAAGGCATCTGCTACCACATTCTGTTCAAGTGAAAGCATGTGTTCTATACAGAATTCCAAAAATCAAGTGTAGTCTGCAACCCTGTTTTTTGGAAGCCAATTTTCTCTGAAATTCAAGTGTTAAAGTATGTATGTTGCATGTGATATCATCGATTATGTCAAACATAGCCTAATTCAATTTATCTAAATAATTCCATATGTTGACCCTCTGCAACTCAATGTTCTGGAACTACTCAATCTCACTGTCATTTTTTGAATGGGTAAGTATATTAGGTTTTTCATCAGTTGTGTCATTTGTGAAATGAAAAAAAAAGACTTACTTCATTGTATTGTTTTGAGTATAGGTACTAACTGCTCCCCATTCTAGCAGGCATCAGGATTGTTGCCTCAGTGTCTCATGGAGGTGTGTGATGTGGAGAACGGGGGAAACAGTAATAAGTAGTTTTTAGAATTTTTAAGAACTAGGACTTGGAGAACAGAGAGAAGGGAAAGAGGGACCTAGGAAAACAATAAGAAAGAGAAAAACTTTTTCCCAACTAAACAATAAATAAAATGGTTTCCCTAGGCTACAGGTAAAGAGAGAAATTTGTGAGTCCTAGATGAACCCAGGCATTGTAATACCCTGAAGGAAAAAGGGCTATGTGAAATTTCTTAGGGGACAAATCCCTACACACCATGGTATCCAGCATTATAAAAGATTGCTCTATCTTGATTATTGCAGAGTAGTGATAGACAGAACCCTGAGTCTGAAAAGTTCACATGATCAGAGGCAATGGATGCCAGCAGTAACCTGTGAGGCACATGACTGATGATCAAAGGCTTCCCCATTCCAAATTCTCACAATCTGTAAACTTCCAGAACATTGACATAATTCTAGAAGGAAGAAGAGGAGGAATATGAATTATAGTCTTAGAATTATTGCTAGTTCGATTGAATGAAGACTCAGAAGCAAAATACAGTTTATTTATAGGAACAAAGACATACCATGCTTCTTGCACACCTGATGATATGGACAGAAATTTAAACTAGTTCTAAGTATCTAGCACGATGCTTAGCACTTAATAAGAGCATAATGAATGTCAGCTATTATTATGTTTGATCATTTTTTTTT
>NW_011909368.1:0-1575 GCF_000151845.1 Pteropus vampyrus | reverse complement strand
AATGAACCTAAAAACCTTTTTTAGAAGAAATTGCCTTTGTACTTCAGCTATGGGCTCTAGTGTCAAAATTCAATTAAATTAGGAGAGATTACAATTAAGATGCGATGTAATTATTCCTCGTTTTATGTAAACGAGATTTCTGATCGCGAAGAATCAATAAAGTTTGTTTAGGCAGCTCATTGGCAGCCTAAGAGCTGTTTTGTGCTTCTTTGCTAAATCCCTCCTCTCACAAGCCACACAGAAGAAGTGTTCCTCGAAATTCGAAGGCTGAGATGATGAACCCACTTGGCTTTTTCCCAGAAGGTACTAGATAATACTGGGGCCCCGATTATTTATTGACTCAGAGTTTATTCTATTTCAAAGCCCCACAGGCAGCCAAGAGAAATTCTTAATCAAGGCCACTCTTATTCAAACGCCCAAGGGATTCTAAAGTAACTTGAAAGACATCTCCACATCTTGTAGGGATTCATCCTAGCAGCTAATTCCATGCTCTAACAAACATGGGTTTCGGTCAGCAGCTCAAAACACAGAAGTAATACTCATTATCTCTGTAGGAAAAAGATGAATTTGCAAATATCTATTCAGAATGCCAATTTGTAGTGAATTCATTTAAAAGCAAAGTCATGAAGACCTGTTAATCCATTACTATTATCACCACCATCATGTTGTGTAACGAACCACCCCAGTAATAGGCAGTAAGAGGCAGTCATGATCAAGTTCACAGATGGGCAGGCCTTTGGTGCTTCCCCTGATCCGGGCTGAGTGAGTCCAAGCAGGCTGCAGGCCTGGCTCCAGGCTGGAGGTTGGGCTGAGTGTGCTCCACATGTGTTTTATTGGAGTCCACGCTCAAAGAGAAGCAGCCGCCCAGGCATACTCTCCTCATGGCGAATCAGTAGAGGATGCAGTGCATCTCAGGCCTCTGCTTGGGTCCTGATTGCTCATGTGCCATTGGCCAGAGCGAGTCACATGAACGATCCAATGTCGGCGGGTAGGGAAACGTGCTCTACCCTTAGTGGGGAGGGAGAGGATTTTTACTAAACAGTATCCCTGACACTTTGAGCTCAGACACCTAAAAACCCGAACATAACAGCCTGGATCCCTCTGATTCTAGTGATGCAGTTTATGTCGGTGTTCAAGGTGTTTATTAAAGATGAGTCGTATATAAGGATATTTAAGTAGTTACTCTTCTAATAGCTTGCTTTCATTTAAAACTTTCTTCTTAAAGCCCCCTGCTTCATCTTCTAGCAAACACAGTCAATATTTTAATAAGGAAAAGATAAGGAGAAGGTTTCTTTCAACTCAATCTTTGGCTTCGAGTGAGAGCTAACCCAAGATGGCTTTGCGACTTCGAATTAAGTCGGTGTCTAAAGCCTCTAAATTTTTTTTTTTCTCATGTCGGTGACTTTTTTTTTAATTATTATAGAAGTAGGCATTTTACTCTTTTCGAGTTAAACGGACAGATTTCTCCTTTTCTCTGGTTCTTCTCTCTCCCTCGGCTTTTTGAATACACTCGCCACCAAACACGGGCACAGAGAGAAAGCTCAGAGTTCACACCAGCATCGCACAGGCCTCCCG
>NW_011909367.1:0-2689 GCF_000151845.1 Pteropus vampyrus | reverse complement strand
ATGAAAGGCATGTTTTGGTGTTGCATCCACATCTCAGCTAGAACCTCATTAACACAAAAGGAGTCATCTCTAAATATTCTCTAGTCCCTAAATGATGGAATATTTCCTTTACTGCCTAGAAAATTCCAGGCATTTTAAATATTTTGGAAATTATTTGGAAACCCTATAGCTTTGGTGTATATTGTTTAGTGTTGCGTGATACTCCCTGAAGCAGTGATTCACTATTTTCATGCTGTCAGTTACATTTCTCTCTGATTTGTATACCATTTGGGTGCCTATGTTCATCATTTGATGATAGTCAATGCCTGGATAACTTTTGTCCAGGAGACTAAACTTGGCATGACAGCAGATTCAAGTTTCAGGCATGGCTATGCTCTATCTTATTTTTATTGATTCCTTAACTTTACTTTTAATCTTAAGATACAATTTTCAGTGAATTTCTATACCTTACAAGTGGAGTGGGGGGGGGGGCAGAAGATTAACATTATCTCTTTTTATTTCTACAGAGGAAAGATGCTTTTTTTCAAAAATATTTCTGACAAGCTATAATTTAATATCAGAAGAGAGAATGAAGGTAGAAGATATTTTTATGCTTTCTTGTTAAAAACCGATTGAGTGATTTAAAAATGTATGCCTTTAGCCCAAGACAGGGTATAGACCATCTACTACTTATTCTACTTTAGAGATAACAAAGGACAAAAATTTTAAGTTTTATTATTTTTCCATACTAAACTTTAAATTTTCTAGTAGTAAAGGCAAATGAAAATATCATTATTATGAGCCTCTAATTTTTAGTAGAAGGAAGCATACAGTTTCATCAAGAGAGGATTAAATAATCAGCCTTGGTTTATTGGAAAAGTCTTGGTTTCCTGGTGACATATAGTAGGTTGGCTGAAATCTTGACAGAAATTTTATAGTAAGTTCTATTCTAAATAACAGAAGACCTTGTAGATACTGTTATACAAACTATCATAGATTTATGAATTACCGTGTATAAAATAAGTTGATGGAAATAAATTCCTGGGGCAAAAGCAGAGTAGCCCACTTAGGTCTGTTGTCATTCCATGGAGCTCTGTTTGCTTTTGTGCTTCTATGGAACATGAACTCTCAATCAAAATCACTTGGAAATCGATATCTAATTGTAAGATATCAATTGGAAACATTGAAATCTTTTTTAATTACTCACACTTTTTTCCTCGGACATAGCTAATCAACTATGGATTGCATGTGTAACAAATTGCTAACATGGCACTTTTATTATCTCTCAGCTTTGGTGGGTCAAGAATCTGGGTGCAATTCAGGGTCTTGCCCTGGTTGCAATCAAGGTGTTGGTTGGAGAAGGACCCACTTCCAGGCTCACTCATGTGGTTGTTGGCAAGATTCAGTTCCTTGTTGGCTGTTGGCCAGAGACCTCCCTCAGTCCCTTTCCACACAGAGTTCTCTATATACAGCTTGTGACATGGCAGCTGGCTTCTATCAGAGTGACAACTTGAGAGAACAAGAGAGAGTGAACAAGACAGAAGAGAGTCTTTTTGTAAACTAATCTTGGAAGTAACATCGCATCACTTTTGTCATATTTTATTTGTTAAAGTGAGTCACTGGGTCTAGCCCACATATAAGGGAAAGGACTACACAAGGATGTAAATACCAGGAGACAGGAATCATTGGCAGGCATTTTAGAGGCTGCTTACCAAATGGATAATAGGTTTTGCTGAGTTAACTATAACTGTTTTAATTGAATAATTTGAACTGATGTGTTATTATCTTTCTATTTAAAAGATAGTTCATCTCAGAGGGGCTATACAGAAAATTCTATATATATCGAACTATTTTCCTTTACGTTTTCATGATATAATATTAAATAATATTTATGTAGTACTCTACCACTTTTGGCATAGAAATATAATATAGAGAACTCTGTGAAGGAGGAATTAATATAGTAATTTCACAGGTGATAGAAGTGTCATTCAGAGAGATAAGTGGTTTTTGCAATATTATATAACTATAAATATGGCTTTTATTATTATTTTTAATGCATAATTTATAAGGACCATTTTTTTTGGTCCAAAAATTCTGCAAAAGTCTAGGGAAAAAGTGTTTAAATTGTTTCTTTTGACTATCTTTTGGTTATTTACTTGTATGGGCAGCAAACAACATGTGTATATGCAATAACTAAAAAATGAGAATTGTGTTATTTGCAATTCCTTCAGTCTTTCCTAATGACACCAGCCCTGGCGTTGAGTTGCAGGAGATTGGGGAATATTTCTGCTGTGACAGTTTAGGGAATAACCAAGCTTGGAGCTTGTTTCTATTCACAGATGTCTGAAAAAGTTTTATCTTTTTTCCCACTGGATGATTCTTTGATCCACTTGGAAAGGCATCTTCTGTATTCTATTTCTACTCAGTTTAGAAACTTAGAGAATAGAGGCCACAGTTTGCAGATGTACAGAAAAAAGGAAAGAGAAAGGATGAAAAAATTTAGAGATGGTAGACTACTAGGGAGGACACATACTGATTCTAGCCTTGCGCTTAAGATTTAATGTCCTGGTAAAGCTGCTGTATTAATCCAGGTGGGCTGGGTTGGGGGACAACTGCTCTGCTCACTTTCACACAGGTCAGGCTGGCATATATAGAAATATCACTCTGATCAAACAGATTGGAGACAATGAGTTATTTGACAGTGTTAGCT
>NW_011909366.1:0-2286 GCF_000151845.1 Pteropus vampyrus | reverse complement strand
GTATTCCCCAAGCTAATCTGCTCCCCAAGTTAAAGATTTAGGGGGAACTTCCCATTTCTTACACCATTTCTACGGTTTTAAAGCAGATATTTTGTGAGCATCTATGAAAACAAAGTATTGCTAGGCATTCTGGGTAACGTATAGTAAATTAAGCAGGATCTACTTGGGGAAATAAAACACGCGCTTGTGCAGTGAAAAATGAAATTTACAGTACAGGGTTGTATACAGTAAAATCCACTAACTGTCTAAGATGGTATGCCATGACAATTCGGATAACAGAAGATCACCAAGGGAAGGGATCACAGAAGGCTGTATAAAGAAGGGGGTCTTTGGTGGCCCTTGTGGAGAAGAATTAGCCAAGGAATGGGAGTGAGGCATCCAGGTATCCAGAGAGAGCAGAGGCTCACAGAGACGAATGGATAACGGGTGACAGTCTCAACGTTCATGGGCACAGCTGTATAGCAGATGCCTACCAAAATGTTAATTGAGTAAAAAGGTACATTTGTCAGTCAGAAGGATACTTATCATTTGGACAACCATCGCCTTACCCTAGAATGGTAGTTATCTTATCCGTCGCGGGGCCATCAAGAAAAAATACTATTGCACAGGCTCCATCTTTGGAAATTTTGATGTACGTGGTCTAGGATAAACCGTGGCACCGGCGTTTTGTTTTTTTGTTTTTTGTTGTTGTTTGTTTTGTTTTGTTTCGGTTGGTTGTTTTTAAAGAGTAGGCAGACTGAAGAACCGGTGGAAGTTATTATATCGTAGCCTTGGTGGATTTAACCGAGTTCATCCTTGTCAGCTTCTTCCACTGCGACTTCTTTGTGGTGAACACAGCAAAATGATCTGTTCTGACAAAAGGGAGGTGACTAGTGGGCTTCGTAACTGGAGATGTTTGCACTGAATGTCATCACGACTCAACAACTTCATTCGATCCTTTACGTGCTCATTTATTTGATTATTCATCCATTCGGCATACAGAATGTTCGCTGTCTGGCATAACTGTTTCAAGCCTTAGAGCAAGCCAGCCACCTAAGAATTCAATTCCGTAAACCTTTGGTAATTTTGGTGCAGTTCCTCTGCAGAGCTGGGGAGCCAGTGGTGGTCTCAAGTCCAAGGAGCTTCAGTGGCGCTACTGAGACCAGGGTGTCAAAAGCTCCTGTAAAGTCGAGTCAGGCAGAGGACGTCCTGTTTAGGAAGGTCTGCACGACTAGACAGTGTTTGGGGTGCAACACCTACTCCACTTGTTCTCATCCTCGTAGCTGGACTTTCGTCCAGGACTATACAGCTGAAGTTAGGGCTTCACGAAGAGAGTGGGCTGCATGCTCTTCATGCATTAGACTCAAGGGAACCTCTGTGCTTTTGCTTCTAAGTATCCAGATAGGAAAACTGATGTTCAGTTATAAATTCAAAGCCTTCGATTTTCAGTTTCCTACCAACTCCGTGGCTACAGCTCTGGATCTCCTGGGCTCTGGAAATACCATTTTCTCCCTCTGCTCCCACTGATGATTTTCACTAGCTCCCTGACCACCACGGTTCAGTCCCTGAGCTCTGCCCGCGCCTTGGGAAAGGGGCCCTTCCTTAAATTCTCTCCAGAATCTTGGCTGAGTGTGCCCATGTGTCCTGCTGGAACCCTGGTTAGGGCAGGTAAGCAGGGGGCACATGCTAAAAAAGGCTTTGGAAGCCATGGTCAGAAGTTTCTGACCTATCCGCAGTGGGACACCATTAAGCAGGGAACTTATAATGTTTCATTCCTTCCTGGTGCATCCAAAGCATGAAAAAACAAACTACAAGATAAATTCCCACTTGGTCCCCCAGCTACATGGGTAACTTTTTTAAATCTTTTTTTTTTTTTTAATTAAGATGAAATTTACTTAACATGCAATTAACCGTTTTAAAGTGTACAAATCAGTTGCATCCGCTACGTTCCCAATGCTGTGCAACCACCACCTCTATCTAGTTCCGAAACACTTCTGTCATCCCAAAAGGTTGGCTGGTTCTTACAGATGGCATTCTGGAAGCTTTCGGCAGAGAAAGGGCTGCAATGAGGCAGGAAGTCAGCGGAGCCATTAGAAAGGTTCTTCTGAATTCC
The DNA here is from genome assembly GCF_000151845.1 of Pteropus vampyrus. NCBI lineage: Eukaryota > Metazoa > Chordata > Mammalia > Chiroptera > Pteropodidae > Pteropus > Pteropus vampyrus. The sequence goes on along the minus strand of NW_011909366.1, from coordinate 194 downwards.
AGAGCAGAAATGACCAGGTCAGCAGGGATGGAAGTGGTCACGTCTGGCCTGGCAGATGGACTACATGGAGGGGTGGGGGTGGAGAAGTTCTGGCCTTGAAGGACAGAAATTAGGAGGGCTGGAGGAGAAAGCGGTCTGGAGGGAAACCGTAGAATGCGGTCTTGGATGTGTTAACTTTGAGAGGCCAATTAAAT
>NW_011909365.1:0-4547 GCF_000151845.1 Pteropus vampyrus | reverse complement strand
AAACGGTAACTTATAAAGGAAAACCCATTAGATTATCTTCAGACTTCTCAGCACAGACCTTACAAGCCAGAAAGGAGTGGAATCAAATATTCAAATTATTAAGTGAAAGGAACTAATAGCCTAAAATAAGATATCCAGCTAAGCTCTCCTTTAGATATAAGGGAGAAATAAAGACCTTTCCAGACATAAAAAAAATTGAAGGAATTCTCCACTACGAGTCCTCCATTACCAGAAATACTGAAAAAGGTCAGTTCACCTAAAACAAAATGACAAAAATAAAATACATCATTAGGAGTAAGGTGACTTTCAGGCAAATAGAAGTAGAGGAGTGTAGCCTTTACTAAGAATAGGGCATTACAAGCTTAAACAATAAGAGAATTGGTATAGCAAGATAGTAATGAATATTCAGCATACATAGGAACAAATTGAGACAACAGTGACTGAAAAGGGGAGAATTCAAAAATCCTAATTCACAAAAGGAAATGAAGATAAGGCACACACGTAAGAAAATGAATGACTGTGTGTGTGTGTGTGCGCGTGTGTGTATAACACTTCTTTACACATTTATAATGGTAACCACACACCAAAGAGTCAGAACTGAAGTATATAACACAAAACAAGAAGAAAACCCACAGAAGCCAATTAAGAAATCAGAAACACAAGGACAAGGAAGCAATGGAAACACCGAGCTACCAGAAAGCAAAAAATAAAATGGTTATAAGAAGACCTCATATTTAAATAATTCCCCCCAATATAAATGAAATGAATTCACCAATAAAAAGGCACAATGTTGCAGAATGGATCAAAAAATAAAACAGAACCACATGCTGAATCCAGAAGACACGTCTCAGTTCCAAAGATAAATGTAGACTCAAAGTGAAAGGGTGGAAAATGATATTCCAAACGAATGGCATTCTGAGAAAAACGGGAGTAGCAGTACTAATATTTGATGAAATAGACTTCAAAATATAAAAGGTAAAGAAAGCTACTGAGGGACACTTCATAATGATAAAGGTAATCCTGCACAAAGAAGACGTAACACTATTAATATCTACGCTCCCAATCAGGGAGCCCTGAAATATGTAAAACAATTACTACCAGAACTAAAGGGAGAAACAGACCAAAACACTCTCGTAGTAGGGGACCTAAATACCCCACTGTCGCATACACACAGATCATCCAAACAGAAAATCAATAAAGAAATAACATCCTTAAATGACACATTAGACCAACTGGACATAGTTTACATTTACAGAGCCTTCCATCCCCAAACAGCTGCGTATATATTCTTCTCTAGTGCACATGGAATATTCTCAAGAATCGACCACATACTGGGACATAGATAGCCTCAACAAATATAAGAGGGCTGAAATCATACCAACCATATTCTCTGATCATAGTGCTTTGAAACTAGAGACCAACTTTAAAAAGAAAGCAGGGAGAATCACAAACACATGGAGAGTAAACAACATTCTACTGAAGAATAACTGGGTCAGAGAAGAAACAAAAAGAGGGATCAAGAGATACATAGAAATGAATGATAATGATAGTACAACATATCAAAACTTTTGGGACACGGCAAAAGTGGTCCTAAGAGGAAAGTTCATATCATAACAGGGCTATCTCCAAAAACGAGAATGAGTCCAAACAAATAACCTAATGCTTCATCTTAAAAAACAAGAAAAGGAAGAACAAATGAAACCTGAAGTCAAAAGAACAAAAGAAGGAAAGAAATAATCAAAATTAGAGCAGAAATAAATAAAATTTAAAAAAAAAAAAACAACAACAACAATAGAAAAAATAAATGCAACAAAGAGCTGGTTCTTTGAGAAGGTTAATAAAATTGACAAACCCCTGGTTAGACACACTAAGGAAAAAAGAGTAAGGACACAAATAAACAGAATCAGGAATGAAAGAGGAGGAATTACAACTAATATCACAGAAATACAAAGGATCATAAAGAATACTGTAAAAAAGCATGTAACAACAAATTTCATAACCTAGAAGAAATGGATCAGTAGTTAGAAAAATACTGTCATCCTAGACTGAGTCAAGAACTGGGAAATCTAAATAAACTAATCAGCAGTATGGAAATTAAAATAATCATCAAAAAGTAAAAGTCCAGGACCAGATGGCTTCATCAATGAATTCTATCAAACATTCAAAGATTTAATACCTATTCTCCTCAAACTCTTCCCAAAAATTGAAGAGGAGGCAACACTTCCCATCTCATTTTATGAGGCCAATATTACCCTGATACCAAAACTTGGTAAAGATAACACACTAAAAGAAAACTGCAGACCGATATCTCTCATGAACACAGATGCAAAAATCCGAAATAAGATACTAGTAAACCAAATACAGCAACATATTAAAAAGATTATACACCACGATCAGGTGAGCTTCATCCTACAGGCACGGATGGTTCAACATATGCAAATCGATTAATGTGATACAACACTTAAACAAATTAAAAAATAAGAATCCTATGATCATATCAATAGATGCAGAAAAAGCCTTCGACAAGATACGGCATTCATTTATGATGAAAACACTTAACAAAATCAGTATAGAAGGAAAGTACCTTAACATAATAAAGGCCATCTATGACAAACTCTCAGCCAACATTATACTTAATAATGAAAAACTGAAAACCTTCCCTCTAAGATCAGGAACAAGGCAGAGTGTCCACTATCGCCACTGTTATTCCATATTGTAATGGAGGTCCTAGCGAGTGTAACCAGACAAGAGAAAGATATAAAATGCATCCAAATAGGAAACGAAGAAGTTAAACTGTCACTATTTGCAGATGACTTAATTCTCTATATAGAAAACCCTAAAGACTTCACAACAACACTACTAGAAACAATAAGCAAATACAGTAAAGTCTCTGGACACAAAATAAATGTTCAAAAATCCATAGTGTTCCTATACTCTAATAATGAAGTGTCAGAAAAATAAGTGGAAAAAATAATTCCTCGTGCAATTGCAACAAAAATAAAATATCTAGGAATAAATTTAATGAAATATGTGAAGGACCTATAAAAAGAAAACTATAGGACCTTATTAAAAAAAAATTGAAGAAGATACAAAGAAATAGAAAGATATTCTGTGTTCCTGGGTTGGAAGAATCAACATAGTTAAAATGACCATATTTCCTAAAGCATTATACAGATTTAATGCAATCCCCATCAAAATCTCATCAGCATTTTTTTAAAAAGTTGAACAAAAAAAATCATCAGATTTGTATGGAAGCACAAAAGACCCCAAATTGCCAAAGTCATCTTGAGAGAAAAGAACGAGGCTGGAGGCATCACTCTGCCTGATTTCTAATTATACTACAGAGTGACAGTAATCAAAATGGCATGGTATTGGCAACAAAACAGACACACAGACCAGTGGGACGTATTTGAGAGTCCAGATGTAAACCAATATTTATATTGGCATGTAATTTTCGACAAAAGTGCCAAAAACGTACAGTGGAGAAAGGTAAGTCTCTTTAATAAATGCTGCTGGGAAAACTGGAAAGCCACCTGCAAAAGAGTGAAACTAGACTGTTGGCTATCACCACACACCAAAATTAACTCAAAATGGATTAAGGACCTGAATATAAAACCTGAAACAATAAAATATATAGAAGAAAACATAGGAACTAAACTCAAGGACCTTGTACTTAAAGAGGATTTTATGGATTTGATCTCAAAGGCAAGGGAAGTAAGAGCAAAAATAAATAAATGAGACTACATCAAACTAAAAACTTCTGCTCGGCAAAAGAAATTGTCAACAGGGTAAAGAGACAACCATCTAAATGGGAAAATATATTTGCAAGCAATGCCTAATATCCAAAATATACAAAGAATTCATACAACTCAATAACAAAAAACAAACGATTCAATCAAATAATGGGCAGACGACCTGAACAGACACTTCTCCCTAGAGGACATACAAATGGCTAACAAATATTTGAAAAGATGCTCAATATTGCTATATATTAGGGAAATGCAAATTAAAACCACAATGAGATACCATCTCACATCTGTCAGAATAGCAATAATCAACAGGACAAGTAATAACAAATGTTGGAGAGGATGCAGAGAAAAAGGAACCCTCATACACTGCTGGTGGGACTGCAAATTGGTACAGCCACAATGGAAAACAGTATAGAGGTTCCTCAAAAAACTAAGAATTGATCTACCATATGATCCAGCAATCTCTTTCCTGGGTATTTACCCCAAAGACTTGAAAACCCATATCCAAAAAGATATTTGCACACCGATGTTCATAGCAGCATTATTCACAGTGGCCAGGACGTGGAAGAAACCAAAGTATCCTACGATAGATGATTGGCTAAAGAAGCTGTGGTGCATATATACAATGGAATATTACTCAGCCATAAAAAGAAATGAAATACTGCCATTTGCAACAACATGGATGGACTTTGAGATAATCGTGTTAAGTGAAATAAGCCAGACAGAAAAAGTTGAAAATCACATGATATCACTTATATGTGGGATATAAACCTAAAAGCAACAAATGAACTGGACAAA
>NW_011909364.1:0-2334 GCF_000151845.1 Pteropus vampyrus | reverse complement strand
AGGAGAAATAACTATGGACCCCACAGAATTAAAGAGATTCATAAGAAAATACTATGAGCAATTATATGCCAACAAATTGGACAACCTGGCAGAAATGGATACATTCCTCGAAACATACAATCTCCCAAGACTGTGTCAAAAAGAAACAGAAAATCTGAACCGACCAATTAACACCAATGAAATAGATCAGTAATCAAACACCTCCCCCCCAAAAAAAGTCCTGGACCATATGGCCTCATTGGTGAATTTTATCAAACATTCAAAGAAGAATTAACACACATTCTTCTCAAACTATTTCAAAAATTTCAAGAAGAAGATGACTCCTTAACTTCTTTTATGAGGCCACCATTTCCTTGATTCCAAAACAAGACAAAGGTATTATGAAAAAAAGAAAAGTATAGGCCAATATATTTTATAATGCAAAAATCCTCAACAAAATGTTAGCAAACTTAATTTGACAATACATGAAAAATATCATATCTCATGATCAAGTTAGATTTATTCCTAGGATGCAAGGTTGGTAGAATATCTGAAAATCAATTAATGTGATATACCACATTAACAAATCAAAAGATAAAAAGCATATGATCATATCAATAGGTGCAGAAAAAGCATTAGACAGAATCCAGCATTCATTATAAAAAAAACTCTAAGCAAACTTGGATAGAGGGAACATACCTCAACATAATAAAGGCCATATATGACAAACCTACAGCTAACATCATACTCAATGGGGAAAAGCCAAAAGGGTTTTTCTTAAGATCAGGAACAAGACAAGGATGCCCACTTTCATCACTCCTCTTCAACATTGTCTTGGAAGTTTAAGCCACAACAATCAGACAAGAAAGAGAATTAAAAGACATCTAAATTGGAAAGGAAGAAGTAAAACTCATTTTTTTGCCTATGGCATGATACTACAGAACCCTAAAGATTCCAACAAAACTGTTATAACTGATCAATGAATTCAGTAAAGTAGTAAGTTACAAAATAAGTATTCAGAAATGAGTGGCATTTTTGTATACCAATGATGAACTTTCGGAAAGAGAAATTAAAAAAAATGATCCCATTTACAATTGTATAAAAAACAAAATACCTGTGCATAAATGTAACCAAAGAAGTAAAAGATCTGTACTTAGAAAATTATAAGACATTGAGGAAAGAAAATGAAAAAGATAGAAATAAATAGAAACATACTATGCTCATAGATAGAAAGAATTAACATTGTTAAAATGCCCATACTACCCAAAGCCATTTACAGATTCAATGCAGTCCTTATCAAATTACCAATGGCATTTTTCACAGAACTAGAAAAAATAATCCTAAAATTTACATAGAACCATAAAAGACCCTGTATAGCCACAACAATCTTGAGAAATTAGAACAAGTTGGAGGTGCCATGCTACTTGATATCAAACTATACAACAAAGCTATACAATTGAAACAACATGGCACTAACACAAAAATAGACACATAGATTAATGGAACAAATTGAGAGCCCAGAAATAAACCCACACCTATGTGGCCAATTAATTTATGACAAAAGAGGCAAGAATATACAATGAAGTAAAGACAGTCTATTCAATAAGTAGTATTGGGAAAACTGGACAGATACATGCAAAAAAAATGAAACTGGATAACTTTCTTACACCATATACAAAAATAACATCAAAATGGATTAAAGGCTTAAATGTAAGTCCCGAAACCATAAAGCTCCTAGAAAAAAACAGAGGCAATAAAATCTCTGACATTGCTCTTAGTAATATTTTTTTTTCAAATATATCTCCTCAAGCAAAGGAAACAAGAAAAAAGAAACAAATGAGACTACATCAAACTGAAAAGTTTTGCACAGAAACCACCAACAAAGCAAAGGCAACCTGCCAAATGGTAGAAGATATTTGCCAATGATATGTCAGTTATTTAATTTTAATGAATATACAAAATCTAAATTTTTATAAGGCAACAATTTTGTTAGAGTGATTGTTGTTTTTCTATGTACCTGCGTCAGAATTTTTCTTTAAGGTGTTGTTCAGGCTGTACTTATTTATCATTGAGATAGACTAAAGTTCTGCTTCCTCATAACATTCCACAGAGGAGCACAAGTGTTTTTTGGACATTATATGTGCCAAGCTCATCTCCATTAGCACAGACATTGAAAAATGTTGTTTTTTTTTTGAAGCTATTTGTCGGGAGCCTTAAGCCTGCACCCGAAGATAATAACCACATCCTGTTATCAAGAACCAACTCTGCTAGCTGTAACCTTTGGATAGCCACGGCACTGTGAAGCACCCGTCATTTCCCGTGTCCTTGTTCCCCATTCCGCCACCTGTAGAGCGG
>NW_011909363.1:0-1664 GCF_000151845.1 Pteropus vampyrus | reverse complement strand
GTGGAGTTTAGCATGGTACATGGCAATGACTCCATAAAAACAGACCCAAGGAAAAAAAGACTAAAAGGAAACATCTAGAATGTGCCAGTGTTGGGTTTATGGGGTGATATTAGGGGCAATGGATTTTCAGCTTCTCTTTCTGCCCTGGTAGCAGCAGTGTCCCGAGGTGGGTCAGCTAAGGCACACTGGTTGTAAGCAAAAGATGCTGTCCGGGCAGCATCATAAAGATCCATGGCCAGAATGGGACTGGTCTCCCCAAGTTGGAGCAAAGGCTGGAAAACCTAGTTTGGTTTTCCGGAGTATAATTGGGACTTGCAGGGATCAGTGGGAAGACTGATGGTACCGACACCCCCTTGGGGAATGTGTGTGTGGCGGGGGAATTCCACTCCTGCTGTTTTGGGTTCTATTTCACTCAGGATGCCAAGCAGTGATGTGCTGAGAAATGAGTAACATTCATCTCTCTGGGTTGACAAGGAGTCATCGTTTGTAGTGTGCCGATTTCTGCGGTGTAAATGCTCCCACCATGTCACCAGTGGGTCTACAGCCGTGCCACCCTAAACAAGCCTGATCCCATCTGATCTCAGAAGCTGAGCAGGGTTGGGCCTGGTTAGTACTTGGATGGGAGACCACCTAGGAAGACTAGGTGCTGTAAGTGCAAAAACTTTAAAACAAAAAAAAATAAGGGCTTGTAAGCTGACAAGGTCCTTGCAATCTGTGAGGTCAACCAAAGATTGCCTTACCTAAAAAAAAAAAAAAAAAAAAACCTGAAGTTGAGAAGAGATGTGCAGTAACACACTACTATATAGCATTTCTACCATGCCGATTCAAGAGCATAGAACCTAGTGACATGTAGTAAAATAATTAGGAAAGGATGAATGTAAGACATTTTTTTACCTTTTAAAATAATTTTTATAAATGTTAAGTTTGTATCATTTAATTCTAATAATGGCTGTTTCTAACAACCAACTCCTCAAAATACCTGAAAATGTAACAGTGGACTAAGCACATCTCTAACTCCAAGTCGAAGGAGAGAGCATATCAATAGCCTGGCTTGGTCACATGCCCACTCTTGAGCCAGAAAGTGGGGTGGGGGGACATCTTGATTGACAGCTACCAATTAAGATGTGGAGAGGACCTAACTTCACATAAAGGTAGAAGAATGCCATTGAACAGCCAAAACACAACTCCTGCTTTGGTATCTTTTTGGTAATTTCTTTAAGTTGCATTTTTTTCTCTTATGATGCCTTTTCTATTTCCTTTTTTTAATCATCATTGCTTAGAATCCAAGGTTTAATCATAGTGTCAGAAAAAAAAGCCCCCTAGTCTTTCAGAAGCTGGTGTTGTCAACTGGGAGAAAACTAAATCCCAAGAGGCCTTTGGGTCTTCAGTGAGAGAAAGGGGTCACCAAACTGTGGCCTAATCCCAAAGAAAGAGGTATGTAGGAAAAGTCCTGGGCAAGCCCCATTGCAGAAAAAAAAATCCCTCCTAAGACAAACTATAGAGCAGTGAGAGTAGCTTGGTAAATTACCACACTTTGGCTCAGCTCCTAAAGGGCTAAAAACATTTTCCTTCCAGTTGAGAAAGGCAGCTGTAGCATATCTGGTGGGTAGGCAGACACTGTCATAGACTTTTGGATTTTATGTTGTCTGAGGGCAAGCCAGTTG
>NW_011909362.1:0-2354 GCF_000151845.1 Pteropus vampyrus | reverse complement strand
AGATCAGTTTTATCCCTCATTTGGATTTCAGCATGCTCATTGGCCTCTCAAACCTAGTCTTAGCTTTACAGTCATTAAGAAAATGGGTTCTAAGTTTTACTCTTTGCTGTGGAACTTATTAGCTATATGATCTTGACCATCGTGCTTACTCACTTTAAGGCTGCTTTCTCTTCTGTAATATGGGGTTAAGAATAGTACTTATTTCATAGGGTAATTGTGAGAAGTAAATGAGGCACTACATGTAAAGTTCTCAGCATGTTGGTTGATTCATGGTCAAAGGTCAATAAATGTTAGCTATTATCCTTATAATCATTCCAGTATTCATGATCCAGCCTCTTCTTATTTCTTGTTTCTTCTGATTGCTTCTTTCTACTCAGTTTTTCAGCTTTTCTGAACTTCTTTCAGTTGCTCAAATTTCTCATGCTCTCTTTTACCTCCAGGCCCTTCCTCTGCTCTCTTTTCCTAGAATTCTCTTCTCCTTCACTCTCTCACCTTATTCATCCTTCTTTATACATATGTCACTTTCTCTGGGATGTCTTAATTTGGTGCCACTTATCTGTGTTCCATTGATACTCTTTAATTTCCCTTAGCTGGGATTTTATTTCACTGCCCTGAAGTTAACTGCTTACTGGTTCAGTTTTCAACCTCCCTAAGGACAGAAACCAGTTTACCTTTCTTACTATTGCCTCTCCAGTACCTAACACAGTGATTGACTCACTGAATGAATGAATGGGTCACAGCACCACTGTTTTCTGATCTCCTGTCTGGCAAGCTCTTGGTGACAATCCTGACTGCATGGAGTGGGGATGGCTGCATTGGGGGCTCTCCCAGTCTCCTATCAGCCATTATCAGTTGCTGCATTGCTGGCCTCCCAAATCTTAGGACTTTTCCTCTGTGCTTGAATACGGGGCTACTGTTCCTGTCTTAACCTTCACCAATAACAGTCCAATGGTCCTTCTCTCACCTGGGGAACATCCCTTGAAACCATCACCCTATGGTGAAATCTGTTATCCCTAACTCTGAGATCACTGTTGTATATTTGTCTGGAAATACTAGATTGAATATATATTCGCTATTTGGCAATTTCATATGGTTATTCTATGTGTGATTTTGTAAATTGGACACATATATGAGAAGCTAATTGTACTTTAATGTAAACTGTGAGTAGTTACAGACTGGAAGGATGATGGGGTTGGGCAGGTGGGCCTGGGACAATTGGAATTTGTGGTGCTAGTAGAGGCATATCAGTGAGATGAAGTGTAAGAGATTCAATCATTTTGCTCTATTTAGAAGTGGAATTATTTGATTCAGAAGCGCTTTGCCACAAGAATAGGTCCAGGGCCACTGCTCAGACTTCCAGGCCACTGGAGAAGAAATTTGGCTGCCTTTGAGTGACCTGAACCTGGTGGCCTGAACTTAATTTCCATCAGGTCCCAGCAGGGCCACGCAAACCGCTAGGGGGCAGCAAAGGCTCGAAGATGATTCCTTACTGTATTTTGCTTTTTTTTTTTTTCCCCCTAATGAATTGATCTAACACTATCTTAGAAATTTAATTTAGAGTTTTTTTAGAATCCTAACCAGACTGTACGACCAGAGATCCAGTTTGTCATTTCCTTCCAGAAATTATTTCCAAGAACGCCAGCACTTTCCCTGGTCCCAGGAAGGCCATGCATGCCCAGGCCGAACCGAGTGAGGAGCTGGTGGGGCCAGATGGACGATGGCAGAGCCGGACGGCGCGCGGAGCCGGCCCCAGGAAGCACCCGGGCCTCAGGAACCCTGAGTGGACCAACTTTGCAGCTACTCAGCACCGCTGGCTACAAGGTGGAGACACCGATCTGATGCCCTGAAAACACCTTTAAAAAATGGCTTTTGGAGGAGATTTGGCGAGGGTCACCAAACCATACGTCGCAGCGCACTGATCCTGAAGCAGTTTGCAAATGTTATCCCTGTGTCACGAAACGAAAACAACTCCCTAGGGTTTCTGCGCCTTCCAGGAAAGGGCAATAGAGACCTGGCTTGGGCCAAAGGAGGCGAGCGGGACCTTTCCGTGGCTCAGAGCACCACTCGGCAGGTGTGGCGGGACCGGGATCCGCGCGCGAGGAGGCGCCTGCACGGAATCGGGCGGGAGTGCTCCCCGAGGTGACAGGAGGAAGCGGGAGGTGGAGGGCGGAGAGGAGGTCCCGCCCCTACCTCGCTCTCATTTACGGGAAGTGATGTGGGGCCCGACGGAAAATACCCGCCAAGGACCCAAAAAAGGCCAGCAGCGGGTGGCCGCGCCGCGAGCGGAGGCAGAGCAGCGTGCAGACAGCGGGGACAGCGGGCCGAGCCAGGTGAGGTGGGCGGCTGCGGAGGTC
>NW_011909361.1:0-2877 GCF_000151845.1 Pteropus vampyrus | reverse complement strand
GGGCTGCCTGAATTTAATCAATCTTTTGCCGCACACAGCGATATCTGGTTCACCACCTAAGGCGAGACTCTCTGAACGAGGGCTGACAGCATCCACCCCACCGTTCTGTTCTCAGTCCAGACGTCTTCAGAGGAAGCGTTGTGATAAAGCCCCCAGGAAACCAAGTACAACAGCTTTGAAGATGAGGCCACATGATGCTTCATAATGAGGCCAGCCGGACGCATCGGAACAATAATCTGAAGATGCTTCTGCTCCGTCAGAGGTAACTCAGTCCGGGGCAGCCTGGGTCCAAGGCTGGGCTCAGGGAGAACCCTGCAAAGGTTCTTAAAAGCTTCGCACATTTAGCAAATTGTCTCTCGTTTCTCCCATTAAAGAAAAGCCAACCCCAACACCGCGCATTGACCTTTTAGGGGATAAAATGAAACATCACCAAATCTCAGATTGAAACTAAATGCAAAACTTTCAGAAGATAGGAGCTCGAAAAATATGTTTGCATTAAAATAACAAGAACTTTTGTATGTAAAGACATAGAATTTCAATAATTTGCTTGTTGAGGTTTTTTTATTTTTTTTTGAAAGGCACTTGAGGTTGGGTTTTTTTTTTTTAAGTATTTAAGAGTAGTAGGTGTAGAACACATTTTCCACTCTGGAAAACTGGAAGTGAAATAAGTCACATAAAAATATAGTGAAGAATCAATAAATTAAATATTTTCTTTTGTGAATTCATTTTTAAGTAGATTCTAAATTTCACTTATAGAATTTGTGCTTTCCTTGCATATATCTTACATTTTCATTTTGAGCAGATGTGCTTCATGAGCATCAACCAGCCGGAGGTCAAGTTTATACCTTTAATTCCTCAGGAAAGGCCCTCTTTTCCTTAGTGACATGTGGTTCACGGTTACGGTGGACTCTCTGGATGGTGTTTCTACAAAGTTCCGGAGTCCGGAGACTGGGGACTAAACCAGGAGCTCCGTTTCCTTGGCCCCCTTGACCCTCAGTCTGCCAGTTGGACACCATCATAGGAGACTCTAAGTCAGAGCTGAATTCCTGGGGGAAGGCAAGTCGCGAAGTCCTCATTTGTTGGTGTTGGAAGGTGACAATGTGGCATGTATCCGTAGCCTGAAAATAGAGCTGCATTTTCTGAATTCCACAGGTGGCCTCCAGGGACTTCCAGATCCTTCCTTCAGCAGCGATGGTGGACACGTTCCAGATTTGGGCAGAAGTGGGGCATTTGGGCAGTCAGCAGCAGTGCTACCAATTCCTTGACTTACTACAGAAGAGGGCCTGGCTTTCTTCACGGTTTTGTGATGTGTGCTTCCTTGTACCAAGTCCCTTCTTACTGAAACCCACCGGAGTGGGTCCTACTGCCAGCAGCCAGACCTTAGGCAGAGCACGAGAAAAGAGCCGGCTGGAAATGAATTCCGAGAGGCTGAAAGGGCTGCCTTTCCCGATGAGCACACGCCTGTCTTTGCACAGAGAAGGCGGATCCTGAGAAGCACAGATCTCTTTTGCAAGTGCCCAGGCCACTTCCTGAGACGTTACTATTCAGTCATTTCTCCTAGTAATCTGAGAGGGCTTCAAAGAGGAAAATAACGGCTAGGTTAACATCCCTAACGTGTTGTCCATTATTCAGTGTACCTAGAATGTGAATTCGTTGTATGACATACCAAATAGCCCTGTACAAGAATATTGATTTCTATGCAAATTTTTAAAAATGAAATATGCTTCTAAAAAATGAAAGCCAGTAACCCATGTGAAAATATCTGAGGGCAGAATTTAAATCTAAGAGTTCCTCTTTCTTTGCTAAATCCATTCTATTTCTGGAGAAAATCAAGAGCACTGATGTGAAGATGGGTTAGATTTGATTTTCAGATTTTCAAGACACTTCTTGTTATTTTTTGGCAAAATAAACTAAGCTCATCGATGTGTCCATCTGGCTAATAAACAGTAAGCGTAAAACTATGACAGTAAGAAATAAACGCATGATGAATCCAGCTGAACTTGACGCGAGTGGTCTGGGCTCAACTGTTAGAGAAAAGGTCACACCTTAGTAATGCAATCGTAAACACCGAAGATGTGAGCCTGATGCCACAGGCCCAACTTCGTAAACTAGAAAAGCATCACCTTGCAGAAGTCACATTATGAGAGACATGACAGCGGCTTCGTGTGGGGGCTCATGGGGCTGCGATGGCGTGATCACGTCACACTCAGCAAGCAGGTGTCTTTCAGGAATCTTCCATCACGGGGCCCACCTTTGTCCCGACCTCCACGCACCTCAGAGCGAGCATACAGGGACACGGAAGCCACCAAACTGTAGTGGGCTGGGACTGGGCCGTGTTTGTTTCAGTGGGAGAGGAAGTATAGAGAATGACAATGGCATTATACATCAGATTTCTTGTTCATAACGATACTAGCTAACAGGTTCAACGTTCTGTGTTCGAGCGCTAACCTCTTAGGCTATATCTAACTTAATCTTCATGTTTAAGCTAATTCTGCCAGCTAGATGTGTCCAAATCAAGACTCAGACTCAGACCTGTGATTTGCCAACTTAAGGCTTTAACCGCTACACGATGCCACCGTTTTCTTTACGGCTAATCATCAAAGTTCTTATAATGTGTGATATTGCCATTGTTTCAGACCAAAAAAAATAAAAAACCAATATTCTTGCTAAATAATCATACCTCAGACTGCAATATTGTTTTTAATTGCTCTGTTTCCAACTTTTCCTGGAGATCTAAGAAGCCTCTGTTTATTTGTATAGTTCTACTATATTCACTGACTTTTCTAAGATTATCTGTTCCTGTTTAGGTCTTCGAAAGCCTCTTTCTATGGGGTTACACCCTGTGTTGCGGATCTTACATGGATCATTCCAGAAACC
>NW_011909360.1:0-1585 GCF_000151845.1 Pteropus vampyrus | reverse complement strand
GAGAACTACAAAGTGATCCACTGATGGTTGTTGTTTATGCTGGCTCTATAGGTAAGTGGAAGAGACAACACTGTAGGCAGCAGTCTGGTTATCCCCCATCCTTGACCTATGGCAGCTTAGCAGAGAGACTAGTGCTCCTCAAGGCCTGACACTGTCTGTCAGTTGCCCGTAAGTCTCTGAAACTAGAAGAGCCTCTGGGTGGTATGTTTGTTGGGTGGTGCAGGAACCCTGGGAGTCTCTTGGATCTGTTGAGCAAATTTCCCCCTGCCATTGCAGTGTCAGTTTACATGCCAGCACTGTCTCTGTGGCTCCCTGTACAAGTTTCCAATTGTAGCAAGGTCAGTTACTGCCCACATGTACAGGGCCTGAATATGCCACCCCAGGGCAGGAGTAGCTGCCTATCAATGTGCAGAAGGCACTTTGTGTATTGGATGGGGCAGGAGCTCAGGGAGTCAAGGGCCATCAGGCCAGTAGCCTCAGTTTTCTGTGTTTTCTGTCTGCACGTTCCTGCAGTAGTCACACATCACATGGAGACAAGCTGCGGTCTGGGGCAGTGCCACAGATGCCTGTGATCCCCTCAAGAGATATTGCAGCTCCTACAGGGAGTAGTGGTCTGTCCACAACTGTTTTCCTCAAAACGCACTCACTGCACTGGCCAAGGTCTGTTGCCTGTGCTGAATGAGCAATCCAAGCCAAGCAAGGCAGGGGAGACTCCTGTCAATGAGCTGTAGGCACTTTGTGGCTTGGGTGAAGCAATATCTCAGGAGGACAAGAGCCATCAGGCCAATATGGCCTCAGTTTTGCTGCAACTTCTGTGCCTGGGCATTCCTGCTGCTGTAGTCACAGATCACAGTGAGACCAGCTGCCATCTGGGGCAGTCCCACAGACCCCTGTGTTCCCTAGACATAATATTGCAACTCTTGCAGGCAGCAAAGGTCTGCCTACCACTGATTTCCGTGCAGTGCCTGCCCTATGCCAGCCAAAGTTTGTTGCCTGTGTGGATTGGGAGACTCTGAGTGGAAGGGCAAGGCTGTGGAGGTTCATTGTCATGGGCCGCCTGGGGCAATTTGTGAGTAGGGTGGGATGGGGTCTCAAGGAGACAATGACAGTCAGATCAATACAGCCTCAGTCTGGTTGAAACTTTGGTAACCATTCACATATTCCTACTGAAGTCCCAGATCACAGCAAAACAAGCTGCTGTCTGGGACTAGCCCATAGATCCCTGAGATCCACCCAAGTTCCTGTTGGCAGCAGTGATCTGCCTGACCTTATCTTGGAAATGTACTCTTACAGTGCTGGCCACCAGCTGGGAATGCTTAGCCCTAAATCAGGCCAGGGCATGGCAGCCATCCAGCAACAAAAGCCCTGGACAGTCTGTGGATTGGGTGGTGCAGGCTAATCCCCTCAGGCCAGCAGCATCCTAATAGTTCTGTGGGAAGGATCTGCACAGTCAAGCTGACATGGTTTGTAGATTCCCAGGTAGTTGGGCCGGACTAAGGCATAATGGTGGCTGCCCTTCCAAGGCCTTGTTTTGGCTCCAGGTAATGCAGTCTTTCTTGGTATCAATTCCCTGCCAGCCTCTAAC
>NW_011909359.1:0-2228 GCF_000151845.1 Pteropus vampyrus | reverse complement strand
GTAGAGGGGAGCCATGCCGATCTTTTTATGTGATGTTAAGGTAGAAAATGGCTAAGGAGTAGTAGCATTTAGCAAAGAGGTTTTCATCTATGGCATTTGGCTACTAAAACCAGGGAGGCTCAAAGAGTAACTGTTCAGTTGACCTCAAAATCCTAAAATCTTAAGCATCCACATCAATTAGGAAGAAGAGCCTGACAAGGCTGACCTCCTGCCCTGGACTGAGCAACTAATGCTTGGTTAAATTAAGTGAATTTGAGTCCTTCCTTCCTTCTCTTCTGATTACATGCTCTAGACTAAAAGAATTATCAAGACCTTAAAGGACCAAATTTGAAAAAAAAAAAAGACAATAAGGAAAGTAGATAAGAAACCCTTCAACAGGCAAAAGTTGACTAGTCATACATGAGCAGTCAGAATTATAAGCAGCTTGTCCAGTGGTGACTTTGAATCCAGTCTTCTAGACTCTTTGCCTCCACAATTGCCTGCGCACACCTCAGTCCTAGCCCTTAGTGTATTAACTGAACTTGTCTCTCCAGCTTTCTCTTTAGACAAACTACATTTCTCTTGATGGGGACCATGCTGATTTAATACCCCAATAGGAACTCATTTAATACTCAGTGCTGAGCAAAAGTTCTTGGGATAGTGTAGGCAGAAAATACATTTTTGAACTGCTAAAATAAATAATTAAATTGACATTCTGTGGCATTCTTGCACAAAGCTGTAGTAAGCCTAAGAGCCCTTCTCTGAAGGGATGAAATTTTAATAATTAAAATAAATGCCTAAGTAAAATGTTAGAGGGGAGGAGAACTAGAAGACCTTTCAGCTGAAAAACTCCCAGTTCACCCCACTCACCCCAAAGTCAGGAAGATGGAAGAAAATCTAAAGATGAAAAAGAGAAGCCATATTTGACTCTCTTTCCACCTTCAGAAGAGATACTTTTGAATTTCCAGTTCATGATATATAAATCCCTAAAGCATAAAGGAAGCTCTGATATAAAACACAGCTAGTCACAATCACAGAGAAATTAAAAGGGAAGAAAGGATGGGGAGAAGCACATGTGCAGTGTGACACACTTGCGTGCGCGCGCTCACGCTCTCTCTCTCTCTCTCTCTCTCTCTCACACACACACACACACACACACACACACACACACACACACACACACACACACACACACACAAATTCCACACTGGAGTAATATTAAATGCCCTGTTCCAAGATTCGTCTTCCTAGTAAGGGCACACATCTGGTGTGCCCTTTCACTGACAAAACGTCATGCAGATCCTGACTTTCAGGGTCAGGCTCTCTAAAGAGGGTTTGAATGGTATAATCACTTGTATTTACAGAACCATATAACACATCATCTCATTCATGCAGGATACCAAGAAAGCCATTCAATCTGGATGGGTAGCCATATTTCAAGCTGAAGGGAGCTCAGAGACCAGGATGCGCCTGTTCAATGGTTCTCAGCTTGGATGCACATGAGAACCACCTGGGGAGCTTTTAAAAAATACTTGTGCAGAGTCTAAACCGAAACCAATTAAATTAGAATTGCTAGGGGTGAGGTCTGGGTATTGTTTTTTGGTTTTTCTTTTAAAGTGCCACAACAATTATCATGGTTAAAGAAAGTGGCATTTTTAATTTGTAAAAAATCTTTATTAGAGATAGAATATTTGCTTTAAAAATATCCCATGGCGGGTAGCTCCATAGTGGTTAGCACATCTGCTTTACATGCAGAAAGTCCTGGGTTCGTGCCCCAGGTGGAGCCACGGACCATACCCTGGGTGCGCCAGGCCCTGGGTCAATGCCGTGAGCGTGTGGGAGAAGACGCCCATCCCTGGGTCAGGGGTGGAAATGGTGCGGGGCGGAAATTAAAGAGGGGAAAAAAATATATATAGATCCCATGGACGGGGTGGTTTTAATTATATAAGATTGGTAAAATGCTGATAATTGTTGAAGCTGGGTGATGGATACAAGAGAGTTGATTGCATTATTCACTCTACTTTTTTATATTTGAAAAATTCTATAATAAAAAGTTATTTTATAAAATTAGCACAAATAAAATGTGTTCTCTTCCTCGCAAATGGATAAGTGTATATACATAATGTATTTACCATTAAAAATATTTTTAAAAATTGCAATAAAAACTTTGAAACTGATCCTAATGTGTAACCAGAGCTGTGAACCACCAGGCTATATCATTGAAGGAGAAGCAAATGTGATTTGGAAAA
>NW_011909358.1:0-2343 GCF_000151845.1 Pteropus vampyrus | reverse complement strand
CCCACCAGGAACCAAACTGACCCTGGTTAAGTGCAGAGGGCGGGGCCTGAAGTCTTTTGCTCACTTACCCCGGGAGATGGGTCCATAGAGATCCCTGGTCCCCAATCCAGGTCAGGGAGCTGTCCTCAAGACTTCAAGAATGGACCTCGGGTAGGACCGAATTAATCTTCGCTTTGTCATGACATATGGAAAGGGGCACCTGAATGGCCCCCTCTACCCTCCCATCCACATCTCACTATATCTGTTTATAAAATAAGAAAACACCCGAATACCCGCCACCCACCCGAGAACGAGCTCTCTGGCGGTTATTTATATCTGCTTATGTGCTGCTCTCACTATACTCGCTACTATCTTGAATTTTGCGCTTATCCTCTCTCTGCACCCCGAAAATGGCAAGAGCTCTTTCGTCCAGAAGGCTCCTTAAATGTTTTTCTCGTGCCTTGTCGTTTCCGGTGGGGTTGTACGAATATTCCCGAAAGCTCTGGAACATGCTCTTGGGCATGCGCCTGCCAGGGCGATTCCCAGAGCCGACGAGGATGCACCCAAATTGTGTCTTAATCAGGGCACGGTGGCCCCCAAAGCCAACTGCTGTGTCTGCTGGGCAACAGGAAAGCCACGTCCACTCCAGGGTGGGCTGGTTTGGGCTGTTGACCTTCATGACCTTCTTCCTGAGTGGTGACCAGCACAGGCTGCCTTTGGCCTTGTCCACGAGAGGCTGACGGCCGCGCCCGGGCAGTCGCACACGATGTGTCTGGAATATCTATTCTGAAGGGTAATTCCCAGGGATAAAGCATGTTTAGACTTTTTCAGGGGGAATAAAATTCCAGTTCTGTTGCCAATTAGTTCTGCTTGAGAATAGCTTTTCTCAACACCGACGCTCTGGCCGCTCGGCCTTGAGTTCTGTTGATTAGCTCAAAGTAGGGAAAAAAGTGATTTTTCTTTGCTTCCTCCACCCCTGAGAAACCCGGCTGTTGGTGATGAAAGGGGTCCTGTCGATCGTTTTGTTTTCCTTGTCATGACTCCAGGAAAGGCAATAAAAATAATCAGTGGGCCCCGCAGGTCGTAATTGACTGGAGAGAGAAATTGGCTACCACAGCCTCTGAGTTATCACAGTCTGTTTCAGTTGGGCCTGGTAAATGGCACCTGCTCCCCCAGGCCAGTGTGAGGTGGAAAGCATTCAAGGTTGTCTGCGTGGTTTTCTTCTTCCCCAGGTTCTGGGGTGCTCCTGGCCGGGGGGCCCTTGGCGAGATGCAGTGGCTGGGAGGCCTTGTGGCAGAGGGCTTCTTAGTGTGACTCTGATGTCCGCTGCCTGCACCGAATCCCACCTTCACCGTTTATAGCCGCGAGCCAGGGGCTCGATCTCTTGGTGCCTCAGTTTCCTTATTTTAAAGTGATGATCATGGTCCCTCCTCATGAGATTGATGTAAGGATTAAGTGGGTTAATACACTTGGAAAAGGCTCTGACCACGTGTAAAGTCCTTTGCAAATGTCAGCTTTTAGTATTTGCTCATGACCCTCCACCCTTCCTCCACTGACACTTGAGTCATGGGTGGCTGTGCCAGAGTATCTTCACCCAGTCTCCTGTCGATGGACGTGTGATCGGTTCCATTCTTTTGTGACTGCAAATAGTGCTCCATTGAATACCCCATGGCTTGTGTGCCCAGCCCTCCCCTAAGGTATGTGAACCCCATGACAACTTGGCTCTGGACCTTTGTTCCTGGGGCCTGCAGAATGAGGAGAGGTGTGCGGGCGAAGGACCAGCCCTGGCCTGGCATGCAGACAGGCCTGTGTGGCAGAGTGGGGGAGCGGGGGAGGCACGACAGATTCTTCCTGAGTCCCTTGGGGGAGTGAGGTCCTACAGTGTGTGGGCGGGGAGCCCTCCAGCTCCCAGGTTCCTTGCCTGGAGGTGGTCTGGAGAGAGGAAATCTGTGCCACACCTAGGTTGTGCCCATTCTTTGCCATCTTCTTCCTCCAGGAAGCCCTCTAGGATCTTTGCTCCAATATCCTTGTGTGTCTCTGCACGGATATAGCACCAGTGGTATCCAGCTACATTTTGGAAGCGGGGGACGGGTTGGTAACAAAACCTTAGCTGTGGAGTCAGGAAGGCCAGATTTCGGTCCTTGGACTGACTTCTTGACATACCACCAGCCAGGTCACCCTGTGAGCCTCTGCGTCCTCATCTGTATGAATAGGATACTGATAATGGTAACTTCTCAGGGAGGTTTCTCGGGATCCCAGCGATGTAACATGTATGAATCATTTGGCCCTGTGTCGGGCACGAGAAATCTAAGCTCATGTTAGGAATGTCACATCTGTGGGAGCGTCCGGGTTTCACCCGCTGCC
>NW_011909357.1:0-1387 GCF_000151845.1 Pteropus vampyrus | reverse complement strand
TATCTTCTAACCTAATTCCACTCATCGGTAACTCCGTGTATCCTAAAGAAACATCCACATGTGCAAAAGGAAACATGTCCATAAATGTTCATGACAGCATTGTTTAGAACAGCAAAAAAACTAGAAGCAACCCAAACTGCCACTAACAGGAGAATAAGTAGATAGATTGTGGTATATTGATAAAATTGAATAGAATGTAGATGAGAAAATTCCATGAACTATATAATTAAATATATCAACATAGATGAATCTCAAATATCATGAGAAATAAAAGAACAAGTCCGAAGAATATATACTCTTTGATATCTTTTACATAAAGTTAAAAACAGAGAAAAACATTTCAGAAACAAATTAATATCTTGTTTAAGGATACAAGCGTAAGTGTTAAGAACAAGAAAGAGAAGCAAGGGAATGATTAAGACAGAAGTCAAGATATTGATGACCTCTGAGGAGAAGATGCAAATTATGGGTAAACAGATATCTGCTGTATCATTTTTATATAAATTGTTCAGATACAGTTATACATTCTTCTGTGAAAGATATATTTTCAAATAAAATTGTTTGTGAATATTAAGAACAGAGCTCCCTCTAGTGGGCTGCTTGTTTTTGCTTTGAAAATTATAAATTTAATCTTAACTTTATGATCATGGATTCTAGAATTATAAAGACCCTTAGAAATAATGTAGTAAAAACTCCACATTTGAACACTGAAAAAGCGATACCATTACAGGAAATGGCCACAGCTAGTGATACAACAAAACAACTCAGGTCTCCTATTGCCACATCTATCATCAAATATTGGTTGGAAAAAAAAACAATTAGAAAATAATCTGTACCAGAACTACTGTCCTCTGATGAACTTACTTGAAACAAATTAGAATTTATTAACTAATCAATCAGTAAAAATATTCTAGGGCATCTAAACCACAAGGAAAACATAGTTTATAATCTTCATAAATTTGACTCATAAATAACAGAGGGCACAATTATTTAAACTCCTTTCTGTAATATATACTAAACTATTACTTCAGCATCAGCAGAAATTGGCAGCTTCTACAGCCTTGCCTGCCTGCCTCTTTGCCTTAGTACATAACCTAAAGCCTTTGTATAAAAAAGCCAACCCGGTAGTGATTATTGTAGAGTCGACCTCTCTGAGACTGCCATTTCCCAGAAACCCCTGGGTAGGCAAACCCATGACAATGTGCTGGGTTTTACTGGGATCTGTAACCCATCGAACATATTTTTCTAGCCTAGCAGTGCTCCATAGTACCGTATCACTTAAATGCTGAAACGTAAAGTTTTTGAGGGAAGGAGAGTGAGAGATGAAGCTGGAAAAATAGTTAGTTGCCAAATTAAAGAAGCCTTTGAACTCCCACATCAGCAACTG
>NW_011909356.1:0-2004 GCF_000151845.1 Pteropus vampyrus | reverse complement strand
GAATTATTCCTAGGACTCTGCAACTCTTCAGCTTTGTTCCATTTAATATCTGTTCTTTATTTGTTCTACCTAATTTTTGCATCCCAGGCTGCTTTATTTTTTTGGCAAATATATTACCTCATAGAATCAGTTCCCAGAGTCTGATTTGACACAGGCAGGCCTTAAAGATTTGGCCCATTTCCCAGCCATCTCCTATACTAACGAAGAAATTGGTTTCAGCATCAGTTATGGTCCATACGAGTGATTATGCTTAGCTGACATCGAGAATGTTCTTTTTCTGTATTTCTATTCAAATGGTTCACAAGTAAGTATGTGACAGCCTATCTATACATTTGAGTGAGAATAATACTGATTGATTTGGCTATATTTTTGGGGATGAGAGAGGAGATGTTTTGTTTTATTTGATGGGAACATTTAGAAATGATAAACATAGTAGAAAACATTGAGCCAAAGACGTGAGTAATTTAGAAGAATATGTCTCTAAAAGAATAGAAATACGAAAAGTAATATATATGCTTAGTAAACCACGAATCTCTTCCTATTCTAAAGCAGCTTTTCAGATTCTTTGACGCTAAGTAACTTAGGACAAGCATTATTATACAGTAGAGTATTATACAGTAAGGTAGAGATGTCTCAAATACTCCAGCTTTCCAGTATTAGTTACCAGCTTTTTTGGGTATATATCCAAATATAGACTGACCCCCATCTTAAAAATTGTGAGAGGCATACCGACTTGCCTGATATTTCTATCGATTCTTGGTTCGAGGTGGGAAGATCTCCAGTCTGCTCTACATTCTCGTTCCTGTGGATTTCTCCATTCCTATTCGCCCTTTTCTGTAAGTTCTGTCCTATTTCTACTCTTCTCCTTTCTTAAGCACAGGACTCAGCTGTGGTTTTTTAGTTCCAAAAAGCTATGCTACAACAAGGTCGTCCATGTACGTGTCTTAGGTTTGATGGTTAATATGGGTTAATAAAGACAGAAAGTAAAAAAAAAGCAAATAAAATCAGGACAATACTTTTTAAACATTTTCTGGCCATGGCAGCTACTAGGAGTTTTTTATGGGCCACCTGCCTTCTTTGTTGTCATTTTTCTGAATTCCTTTACCTCCCTCTATCAGATCTTTCTGTTGCCTCAGTAATTCAAGGTAGCTGGTCACCTTACCTCTTATCACTCTTTGCGCATCCAGGGAAAAGGTGCAGAATTTTTTCTCAACAAATGAAATTAGGGCTCTCCCCCGCATTAACTGATTAGTCCAAGGAAACACGAAAATCTTCCAGTAAGTAAACCGGCTTAACGACAAATAGCTGAAATGTCTCATTTCTTTCTTTCTCACGCGAGGGCGTCGCAGCGTTGTGGAGCGGGTCACACGCCGTCTGCCCCTGGGTGCCCGGTCGGCAGCCCCGCAGAGGCCGGCGGTGGCCGGCGGTGGCATTGTCACACTCCGCGACTGGTGCCTGTGCCAGCAGCTGCTGCGTGCTTTGAGTTTCACCTCTGGCGGACTCTGTTTCCTACTCGAGACGAAGGTACACATGAGCGTAGTTTCATTTCTAAGGTTTTGCAGTTATTATAATTCTTTTTTCAGGTTCCTCTTCTTTCATGATTCTCATCAAAGATTGATAATATTCGCATGTCTGAAAGAGATAATAAATATGTGCCCCAAGAAAAGTGTCCAGTAAAACACATCACTTGCTGTTTTTTTTCTCCCTAATCTCCCTACCTCGAAATCCAGCCGCACATCTATGTGAGTTTTCAGGGGGCACGTGGCTTAGAATTTATCCTTTTAAACATTCCTCACATAAATTATAGATCATATTTCTCTATTTCTGTGTTTTCTACTTTGTGGGATTTTTGTAAGTGAAAAAAAAGTCTCAAAGCTGATCCGAGTTATTATTGCTATGAAATCTGAAAAGCCAAAATTTTAGAGCGCATAATATATTCAGGCGTAATATTTGTTTAGATTCATCTTGTCGCCGATTTTCTCTGGTTTAATATAAACTTCCTCA
>NW_011909355.1:0-2703 GCF_000151845.1 Pteropus vampyrus | reverse complement strand
CCACGTTTGCTCCTTCTCATCTACCTCTGAACTGACTACTTTCCCTTTGCAGTCCCAGATCTCAGCCTCCCTCTCCTCAGTCCAGGCTGGCATATAACCCTCAACTGTCCAATTTGTCTTCAGATCCCATATTCTCACAGAACACCACAGGTACATACATAATACATTTGGTTATTTTCTCCTGTTAATCTGTCTCATGTCAATTTGATTATTACATAAGCCAGAAGAACTTAGAAGGGTAGAAGGAAAATTATTTTTCCTCCCCTATAGCCTCGACTATGTTTTATCATTCTACCTTCCTATTCTAGTACTAATATCACACTTTAAATTATTACAGCTTTATATTACATATAACAGCTGGAGTGTGCTTGTCCTTCTATTACTGGTCTTTTCAAGTTTCTTGATGTGTTTTATTTGTTTTTCCAGATGAACTTTGAAATTACATATTCAATCTCGGTGTGACCTTTTATTGGAATTCGATTGAATCTTTACATTAATTTGGAAAGCATCACTATCATTATAGTACTTGGTTTTTCCATTTAGGAATTTACCATGGTTGCCATGTAGTATAAATTTTGGAAAACGAACAAAAAATGCTTGTAAATAAAAAAAAAAAATACCTTACTTAAACTGAAAACTATCTCAAAGACCCTAATAAACCAAGTCCATGGAGTGGTAAATATTTTTTGCCCTGAAGTAGACAGGAATGTACAGGATTGGAGAGAAGCAGGCTCTGTAATCAGCAGCTGCAGCTGGTTCCTGGGAGCTACCCTAACCCCACCACATGCTCCCACCTTTGAAAAGGAGGCAGCCATGGTGCTAAGCCAAGAAGGGTTTGAAGCCTCCAGAAGATAAAATTTAAGCAAGTTTGCTTTTGTCAACTGCCGCGATATCATATGGTAACTTCTTATAGGTAGGAGAGAAATGGCAAATTCTTGCTTGATGGCTAAATGAAATAAAATAAATTAAAAATCATGTAAGACTATTTTAGCAGCATTATTCACAATAGCCAAAAGGTGAAAACAAACCAAGAAATGTAGGGTGGAGGCAAGTGAACTCAAATGTTAAATCATGCTATGTTCAGAGATTGCAGTATGCTGATCAGCCCTGCAGCCAGACCACGAGGAAACCTGCAGAACAAAGGAAGATTTCTGCTGGGATTGCTAACAAACAATGTTCCCACACGATGAAGGGAAAACAGAAAAACAGAATCTTTAAGTTGCTCCCTACACAAAATAAAATCATTCATTCTCTGGCTAAAACCATGGGGAACCTATGGATCAAAGGCTGGGAACTGCCAGCAGACCTTTCAAGTAACGTATTCTTACCTTTTCACACTCATCCTTTCACACTATATGTCCATCTCATCACAGGAAAATGGGTAAATAAATTCTTTAAACTGTAATTCATAGAAACTAAGAATGATATATAAACTGAATTCCCCAAACACTCTGGGTTCCTCTCAGTGTCTCTCTCTCTCCATCCCTCTCAGTGTCTTTACTGTCTCTCTCACTGTCCTTGTCTCTCTCTACTGTCTCTGTCTCTCTGAGTCTCTCTTGAAGGCTCTTTCACTCTCTGCCTCTGATAGGAGAACATGCTCTGTCTATGGAGTGTTACCCCTTCTCCAATAACTTTTCTTTGACTCTAACTCTGGCGTGCGTTTGAATTCTTTCTTGTACTCAGCCAAGAACCCTCACTCTCCCTGGGTGCAGGACTTGAGCTCTCCCTGCTCTCCCCGCCACCCCCACCACACACATAGCTTGGGGAATTTGCCCTGTCTTGCATCACAAGTGTCCATCAACGGATGACTACATAAATAAAGTGTGGTATATACTTACAATGGAATATTAGCCAGCCTTAAAAAGGAAGAAAATTCTGACACATGTTATAACATGGATGAACCTTGAAGATATTATGCTAAAAGAAAAAGTCACAAAAGTACAAATATTGTATAATTCCATGTATATAAGTTGCATAGAGTATCAAATTCATAGAGACAGAAAGTAAAATGGTGGCTGCTAGGGGCTGGGAGAGAAGAGAATGGAGAATTGTTCAACTAGGCAGAGAATTTCAGGTTTGCAAGATGAAAAGGGTTATGGAGGTTGGTTGTACAACAGTGTAAATGCACTTAACACTATTGAACTGTACACTTAAAGATGGTTAAGATGATAAATTTTGTTATGTGTATTTTACTATAATTAAAAAAGGTGTATGCTGTATCTCTGTGTTACTATGCAAAAATTTTACAAAACTTCTTTTATTTAACAGATATTTATTGAGTACCTACTATGAGATAGGTACTATTTCCAGCATTAAAATATAGCCAGATACAAGACCAGCAAGGTCCCTAGAATTTGGAACTTACAATGTAGTGGGAGAAACAGAATACAAATAAGTCAATACATAGTTAATAAGAAAATATTTGGTAGTAATAAGTTCTATAAATAAGATAAATTAGGGTGATATGATACTGAGCTAACCAGGGACTATTTTAAATTGGATGTTGAAAGTTATATATTTCTTTTCTGCAGCACAAGGCTAGAAAAATAACTATCAGGCTATATGCCAACAAAGAAAGTGAATGCTATGTTGAAGGAGCTTAGTTCAATTCGGGCTGTTTTAACGCTATTTTAAAATGGAGCATGATCATAGTATAATTTTTTATAGTTTATTTTTTATTTTATAACCTACCAAACTGGATTT
>NW_011909354.1:0-2300 GCF_000151845.1 Pteropus vampyrus | reverse complement strand
TTTTTTTTTTTTTACGGAAGTAATTAAAGCAAATCCGAAGTATCACATTCCTTCAAATTTCAGTATGAATCTCTTTTCAAAATTAGAAATTTTCTCATAAACATGATATTATTATCACAGCTAACAAAATTATTAATAATTCTTTGTGTTTATCTAATGCTCAGTCCACAATCAGATTTTCCTGCCAGTCTAAAAGATTTTTTACCATTGTTTTGTTCAAATCAGAATCACAGCAAGGATTCAATTCAATTAAATATATTTAAAATCTTTTAGTTCATATGCATCCAAAGAAAAAAAGAGGAAGTCTGCCACAAGAAAGAAGGAAAGAAGAAAGGGGAGGAGGAAGAGAGAGAAGGAAACAACCATTTCTCATCAGACATTAAAGTAACTAGGCCACAAACTCCTTACTCTGAAAGTTGGCAACTAAAGGAAAGCATTAAATACATATTCAGCCTTTCATGACTGAACTGTACCTCAGTGTAAAAGTAGCTCTATTTGATGAAGGACATTCTTTACAGAAGAATTCCATCTAATAAAAGTACAGGGAGCGATAGAGATAGAAAATCTAAATTTTGCAACTTCTATTGAACTGATAGAGCTGATGATTATGATGGAACCATTAGAAAAAAGATGATGGGGGACTCGACAGAGGAGGAGTCAAGCTGTCATGCCCCACTCCGACTCAGCAAAATTAACACCACAAAGGTTTGTCTGTCTGGTTTCCTTCTTAAGTTCATTGTCTGTTTACAGTCTGTTTTTAGTACTTTAGGGAGTGACTTCTTTAGTTTTATACTTTGAGACCTCTATTTTTTATTTTACAACATTGTAGAGTATTAATCAACTCATTATAAATTATTTTTCTTCCTACCTTCTCTCCCAACATGATTCAATTGTCATTTTCTTTCTTATCATGAATACTTTGATAACATTAAGTAAAATGCTAAACATTTTTTGTAGGCATTATCATCTGAATTCAGCTAAGACCAAGAAATTAGCTTACATTTCCCCCATCTTCCTCCCAATGGGTATATGTTGCTCCTTTTTATTTTTTATTTTGCTTACTAATGTTTATAATATTTATAAACCATTACTTTTGTAACCAGATCTCTCACACTTGTTTAGTTCCTTCTAAATTTAAATGATCTCAACACGTATGAACAATCCTTTTAACATGATATCTTCCTTAATCTCTTGGTTGGTAGGATTCTGTTACTGCACTTGGGTATTTTTCTTTGGGCTCATAAATTCTATAAACCCTGAATTTTTTCATATTTGAGAATGTCTATCTGCTTATATCTATGTTTGTACAACAATTTTTGAAATTTGCTGGATATGATATTCTTGGTCATACTTTCTTTCCCTCAGAACTTTGTAGACATAGTTCCTTTTTTTCATTTACATTTAACTTTTCTATGGACAACTCAGATCGACTGATTTTCACCTTGGCAAGTTAATTGCTTTATCTGTTCTGGATGCCTGAATAATGCTTTCTTTTCCCTGGAAATTCAATACCATAATAAGGATATGTCTTCTTATTGATTCTTGTCCACACATTTTTCCCAGAATAGGTTTACATTGTCCAGATTCAATTCTTCCTTTGCTCAGGAAAATTATTTTTGTGTTATCTTTGAAAATATTGTCTGTTGGATTTATTGGGACTTTTAATTTTTTATTATCTTGGCTATTGTTATTATTATCAATATTGTTTTCTCAATCAATATCTTAATTTCTTTCTCTTTCTTTCTCTGCATTCACTGTGATGGTTTCAAAACTTCGTCCAGGTCACTCATTCAGTTCTTAGATGTTTGTTCTATTTCTTGCTCTATTTCATTTTATTTATTAATTCTGCAATGATATTGCATTTTAAGGACTTAATCTATTTCCTTAGCTCAGCATGTCTTTTTTATCTCAACTGCTGTTTTACTATCTAATATTTTAACTTTTTTGACTATATGTTCGTATTTAGTAAGTTCTTCCACAGTGTAAAACACCCTTAGGAATGTTCAGGTCTGAACAGAGCTTTTCATCGGTGTTTTGAATTTTATATTCAATGCTTACTTGGTGGGGTGGGAGTGGGAGTGGGGTGGGGGGGAGCATAGCTGCAGCAGATTCATGTTTTATCATCTTACTTTTGAATGAGAAAAGCAGCTTAGATTCAGTGCCGCTAATTCTTTTTGATTCTCTTCTGCTTCTTTGCTATCTGTATGTCTGCCCGACAAATATTCTAGAGTTAAACTTCCAAAGGCTGAGGACATGGGTAAAGGGAGTGAATCACGGCTGTTGGCAGCTTGATAGCCATG
>NW_011909353.1:0-2212 GCF_000151845.1 Pteropus vampyrus | reverse complement strand
CAATATACTGTTCTACCTAGAACATCTCTATCCCAAAGAAATATTGTTTGTGCTGCATTTGCAACATTAAATTTTCTAGTAATTACATTAAAAAAATCAAAGAGTAACATGAAATTAATTTAATAAAATATTTTATTTAACCCAATATATCTGAAATATTTTTGCAACACTAATCAGAATGCAAATTATTAATGAGATATTTTACATTCTTTCTTCATACTAAGTTTTTAAAATCAGGTGTGTATTTTACATTTACAGTACCTCCTACTGTAGACTAGACATAATCCAAGTACTCAAGAACCACATATGGTTCACGTACAACATGTGTCTAAAATCAGAAAGCACAGTATTTAAGTCTAAATCCATTATTCAAAGACCTGAAATTTTTAAATATATAAGCATATCTTTTTAGTAGCAGAATGGCTATTAAAAAGACATTCTCCCAACTCTCACTTTCATTATTCCAAACTTAACTTTAAAAAATAGATGAGACCCCTACATATACTGCCTACAAGACATTCCCTTCAGATTAAAAGTCACACATAGACTAAAAGGAAGGGGATGGAAAAAGATGTTGCCTTGATGGACCTAGAGGATACTGCGCTGAATTAAATGGGTCAGATAGAGAAAGACAAATGGCACATGATTTCACGTACATGTGAAATCTAAAGAACAAAATAAGAAACAACAACAACGAAAGTGGAAATAAACTCATAGATACAAAGAATATTTTGTATCTAGATGGGACAGGGGTTGGGAAGACTGCGAAAAAAGGTAAAGGGATTAAGAGGTATGAATGGATAGTTGCAGAATAGACATGGAGCTATAGAGTGTAGCATGGGGAAGATGGTTAAAAATGTTGTAATAAATGTGTAAGAGGGAAGAGGGGTACTAGATTTAGTGGGATGATCGCTTTGTGAGTTATGTGGATCTCTGATCACTGTGCTGTACAACTGAAACTGGTATATTATTGTGTGCCGACTATAATTGAAAAAAAACCCTCATTGAACTGCACGATGTAAACAAAAAAATAGATGAGATTCTAAAAGTAGATCCCAGCTCAAGCCTCGTTTTCTTTTTTAACAGCCTGCTTTTTAATTTAGCTTATGAAAATCAGAATGTCTTTTCTTTTTCTCCGAAAAATGGAGAAATAAAGACTCTGAGGCTATTGAGGAATTTGCAGAATCTGGATTTAATTCTGATTAAGGAGATGGTATGCGTGGGAGAGTCCCAAGGGAGAGACTTGATTTAAGAATTATAGAAATATTTTTACTCAAGCATAACACACTAATTATATATAACATACTTCCTAGGTCCTTGTCCCCAAGACTGGCTGTGGCATGAAGAACACTGTTACTTATTTTCCTCCAACTCATTTAATTGGGAAAAAAGCCAGAAGGACTGCTTGTCTTTGGATGCTCAGATGTTGATAATTAATAGCACAGATGACCTGGTGAGTTTTTATGGACGTGTGTTGAGCTGGAGTATGGGCTTAGAGAGAAATAAATCAGGTTTAGGCCCTCTGTAGAGAAACAGTTTCTTGAGTTAGTATACCTGTTTTCTAGCCTAGCCTAGTTACTAATTACATAGATGACTTTTAATGGACAGGTTACGAAGTATCCCTAGGCTGTAGTAAATATTTCTGCGAAATCATTGAGGGGGTGGAAAGATCTCTTTTGGTTCTTTAGTTTTGCAAATCTAATCTAAAATGACTGCGTTAACTCCACCATCAACTCAGAAATGTCACTCCCTACAGGAATTCATCAAGCGAGCAAGTGCCCATTCCAGTTCTCCGTTCTGGACCGGGCTGTCCCTGAGGAAGCCCAGCCACTCATGGCTCTGGGAAGACGGTTCCCCTTTGATGCCCCATGTGTAAGTTTCTTATTTTTTCTGATGCCCCCATTTATAAGTGTTCTGTACATAGCAGAACTTACTAGTGAAGTTACTGCAGCGTACCAGACAATGTCCTCTTCTTGCCAGAGAGGTTTGGGGAAATTTGTGACAGTCTCCTTCCCTAACCCTCTCAACTGAGAGACTTGCCCTTCTCTGAGTTTTCCTTCCCATTGTCACTGCAGATCTGAAGCTTTAAGCATGAATGTCAGTAAATCTATTTTATGTTTTTCCTCCCCACCCCCAGGTTTAGACTCCAGGGAGCCGTTTCCCAGAGGTATCCTTCAGGCACCTGTGTATATTTACAAAGGGGAGCTGTTTT
>NW_011909352.1:0-1719 GCF_000151845.1 Pteropus vampyrus | reverse complement strand
TGCACATCTTTGGGCTGTGGGAGGACACTGGAGTACTCAGAGAAAACCTACACAGACATGGGGGATCGCACAAACTCCACACAGACAGTGGATCCAGCCAGGAATCGATTTTTTTTTTTTTCTCATCAATGTTCTAATGAAAAAACGTTGAACAAAACGATGTTATTTGAGGACCTGCTGTACTTCAAGAACAGCCGGATGGTAAAAAGTAGCCCATAATGACTCTAAAGAAACCTGTAGAGCACTGATTCTCAACAGTGGATAATTTTGCCCCCAGGGAACATTAGCAATATCTGGCAATATTTTGAGTTGTCACAACTGGGAGGTGGGGGGATAGTGAGTAAAAGGCCAGGGATGCTGCTAAACATCGTACAATGCACTGATGGCCTCCCACTACAAAGAGTATTTGGCCCATAATGTCAACAGTGCTAAGACTAAGAAATCCTGCTGTAGAATCTTCCTTGTCCAAGGACATATGTATAGTAAGCCAAACAACCAACATTTCATGAGCTTATACTATGTGTCTTCCATTGAAGATTTAAAAAAATATATCTAGATAGATATATAGGTAGATAGAGCTAATGACCCTGCTCTAACAAGATCTGAGAAGAGGAGATAGATAAGAAAAATAACAACTACAAGCAACTGTTAGTGTAGACACTGTGCTTTGAAATAACAGACAAAGAATATTTGCATAAATGAGTGATCCATGAGCAGAACTTCTGAGTATGAATTAGTCATGGAACCAGCCCAGATTCAAGGGAAGGGGAACTAGATCCCACCTCTCAATGAGAAGCATGGCAAAGAGTTTATGGTCTTCTTCTTCTTTTTGCTTCTTTTCAGCAAATAAATATTACAGTACTGTGTATATAACTTGAGTGTATATAATGAGTACTTAACAGGAGCATCTGGCACATAGTAAGTATGTAGTAAATGTTAGCTATAATTAGTACTATTTTAACTTTTTGGAACAGTAGATGAGCCTTATCATTTACTATTCTCTCTACTTAGAAAAGTCTTCCCTGGGATGGATAGATGGATGGATGGATGGATGGATGGATGGATGGATGGATGGATGGATGGATGGATGGATGGATATAGAGAGGTGGAAAGAAAGAAGGAAGGAAATGACATAACTTTTAATTCCGATATTAACTCAAATACCAACTTATCAGAGGTGCTTCCCCTGATTACCCTATATCTCTACCATCTTTTCTCCATCAGCTCTCTCATCTACTCTGAGTTTATTTTTCTTTGTAGTACATATACATTATATATTTATTGTCTGTCTTCATTAGAACAAGGTATTTGTTTTTTCAGTACTGTATACTCAGCACCTACAACACTTGGCACATAGTAGGTGTTTAGTGTAAATATGTTGAATGAATGAATAAGTGAATGAATAACCAAAAAAGCCCAACTCTTTTACTAAAGGCATCTTGATATCACTTTTAGAATACGATACATTAAAAGACTATACACTATTTATTTCAAACTGATCTTAGCCACATGAATGCTGTCATAATTATGTCTTCCCATGAGAGTTGACCATCAGAGTCTATGTGCTCTTGAGAAGCAGGGACAATATCATCTTAAGCTTTTTGCCAGTGGTGTGTTCCTAAGTAGGTGGTGAACTCATGGGTATAGGGGACATATCTATTGCTATTGTATTCTGCTTTTCAGCAAATAAATATTACAGTACTGTGTATATAACTTGAG
>NW_011909351.1:0-2684 GCF_000151845.1 Pteropus vampyrus | reverse complement strand
GCTTTCAGTGTATATTGCTCTGATGAGAGTTCTGAGGTAAGGGTTCAGCATATTTTACTCTTAAGTTCATTTGGAAAGGATCAGCCAAAAACTCAAAAAAAAAAAAAAAATACTTGCAAATACCAAGACACAACAATCCAAACTAATAACTCCAGATATACATCTACCAAAACTCTTATTTTCCAATATGTTCTATTGAAAAGACTAAGGAAACAATTTATATCATCTGATTCATACCAAGTCTGTAATTATCAAAAGGTCTCCAGTCTATAAAAAACCTAGTGCATGTTTCAAGGCACTATTTTACACTAGATATTAATGTGTCCAAAACAAAAACCCATTATAATACAGATGGGTTTCCTACTTATGAAATATCATTGTATCTACTTGAGGGAAGAAATGTATACTTGGAAAGATGGGAACATTTGTACCAGCCATGGAGCATCCACAATTTCCAGTATTTTGTTCTGTTGATGATAACTTTGTTTCTGGGGAAATGTGGTAAATCTCTTGCATTCCGTTCTACCTTTTTTTCTAGCTAAGCAAAGAAGGCCAATTTAAAAAAGATTTATTGGTGTGATACTGGTTAATAAGATTATATAGGTTGCAAGTATACAATTATGTATTATATCTTCTGTATATTACATTGTGTGTTCACCACCTAAAGTCAAATCTTCTGTCACCACATTCTGGATCTCCTTTACCCTTTTCTCTCTTCTTCTCTCCCCGCTTCCCCTCTGGGAATCACTAAACTGTTGTCTGCATCTATGAGTTTTTATTTGTCTTGTTCGTTTGTTGCTTTCAGTTTTATACCGCAAGACCAAATTTAAAAGCATAAAATTAGATGCTTTTTAGTGAAAAAATCAGTAAGTATATCTGTCAAGTAACTAGCTCACTGACCACCTTTCTGTTCTGAGTATGCCAAGCTCAATAATTACATGCTAAATGAATGAATGAAAGAAAAAATTAACCAAATGTCAATGAAAGGTCATAAAGAACAAATAATTTCAAATTAACTTTGTCTCATCGAATCTTACCTTTCTGTGGTATAGTAAGGACTATCAGAGACAGTCTACCTTGACTTCAAAAGTCTTTAACAAAGATGAATATAACAAATGGGAATTTGACAGAAATATTAATCCAGTGACAGTTGTGCAGATTCCTTACAGGATGAACCACTGTACCTAAAGAGAGCTAAAGAATGCCAGCGGGGTTTCTCTGTGTTCTTGGTCCTGCCTTAACCTATACTGTTATCAATCATTTGGAAGGAGAAAAATGTTTAGATTGCACAAAGCTGAAAAGATAGCAAATGGGTTGGAGAACAGGATGAGCTATCACAAAGGTCTCCTCTGGCTGAAAAAACACAGGCTAAAACAAAGAGGACATTTAATAGGGATCAGCCTGAAGCCTTGAACTCAATTTAAAATTTCAAGAGTAGAGAGACGGAGTTCCCAACACCTGGCTTAACAGCAGCAGCACCCGTGAAAAAGGTCCAGTTTTTATCACTGACTGTGAGCTTTATCTGGGGCAAAAACATGGCCTGGCTACCGAAGAGCCACTACAAGAACATGCAACAGAATAACATAGCATGATCAGGGAGGGTGAACCGGGGCTACAAAGGCCCTAAAAACAAATCATTTCATTCAAGTTTCTGAGCACTTATGATGTGATAGGCATTACACACAGAACTAGAGACGGAGGGATAACAGACCACAGGTCTAATGTGGGAGAGAGAAAACCAAGAATTACCACAGAGGATGGGCAGGATGATGGCAGAGGGGCAAACTGTAAGTTATGTGAACAAAGAGAGGTATTTAGTCCATGCATGCGGGTTGAAAAAGGTGCTCCAGAAAAGATAATGCTTGGGGCTGAATGACCCAATCCAGAGGGTGTTGTGAAAAGTAACTGAAATCCAGAGCTTAGCACAGTGCCAGGCACCTAGCAGCAAGTCATAATAACAATGCTGGGTACTACTATTATTAGAATCCATATTATTACTGTTTTATGGTTATTGTAAAAATTGAATGCTCCTTGACGACTCTTCCTTAGAGCAGAACCCCAATTAACAGATGTAGAGAGAATGATGGAAACACAAAAATCACTGTAAGGCAAACACACACTGTATGTAATAATTGTTGCAGCCAAGAATCACTGATGGATGATAAAATTAGTGGGCACAAATATGAGAAACAGAATATTTGCATAATCTCAAAGTATCTCTCCACAAGATGCTTATTACAAAGGGAAACATATTAGCTTTACAGTGGAGAAACCTGACAGACACCCCTCTAACCAAGAGATCAAAGTTAACATCACCAGTCATAAGACTTTGCAACATCATGTGCCTCTGAATATGACTGACTGGGAAGAGTGTGTTACTTCTGTGGTATTCCTACCCCAAACACACAATGCCAACCTGAAAAAAGGAGAAAATACCAGAGAACCCAATTGAAAAACTGCACAAAATAACTGGCCAACATGCTTCGAAAGGGTCAAGGTCACAAAAGACAAAGGAAAACTGAGAAACTACATCATAGAATGGAGGAAGCAGTGCCATGTGGGATCCAGGGCTGGATGCCGAGCCAGAAAAGAACACTAGCAAGGGAGAAAAAGGCAAAATCTGAGTAAGGTCTGCAGATTGGTTCACTGTACATACAACTGTTAGTTTCCTAGTTTCTATAACT
>NW_011909350.1:0-2028 GCF_000151845.1 Pteropus vampyrus | reverse complement strand
CGATAAAGATCATTACCCCCATTTTACAGATACGGAAACCAAGGCACAGAGAAGTTAAACAACCAGTACGAAGTCACACAGCTGAGAAGTACTAGGGATAAGAGAAGGGTCACAGGATTGGAGAGATCTGGATGGATTATTTGAGTGAAACTGGTCTGCCAGATAAGGAGTCATTTTTCATTTCCCTGGAATCTTAGAATTGGAAACAAAAGTAGAGGCTCCCTCTGTGGGAGCAGAGAAGAGAGGAAGTAGTTGTAATAAAAATAATACCTAGTAGATATTGAGCCCTTACTATGTGCTGAGTTCTAGACCAAGCCCTTGAGGTGCTTCATCTTATTTCACCCTTAGAGTAGCAATACTTTGAGGTTGGTATAAGTTTTGTCCCCAGTGTGTAGCTTTTCCAGATGGGACACAATGCAAGTGGTCCTGGAGTCTCTGGGATGGAGGCATGGCAGCAGTGTCTCCCTCCGATCCCCCAGGTCAAGCTGTAAGATGGACCACTGGGGCTCCCTGGGCTCCCCGATCCTGATGCCCATGGTGGTGTGAGCTCTCTGTGTCTCAGTATCCTCAGTATCTATGAAATGGGACTAAGAATGCCTCCCTCACAAAGCTGTGAGCCTCAGAGGCATTGCATATGCTCGCCCCTCCCCCCGGCCCCAGTGCCTGGCATTCAAAAGTATTGATTTCCTTGTCCTAAAGCTTTCTATAGGACTGCAAATTGGCCCCAGACATTGAGGCTCCCAGACCATCCTCTTGTCCCTGGTTATAACCCCTCCCCCTGGAGCAGATAGAGCAGGCATCATTTCCCCACTTTTCAGATGCAGAAACTGAGGCTCAGGGGGTGACTAGAAACCAGGCTCCCAGCCTACCGCAGTTTCTAGGGCTCTTTGATACCTCTTGAACCTAAGAAAAAAATCACTGATCATTACCAGGCAAGACACTGGGGACCAAACAGAAAACACTGAGGGGCTCGTGAACATGTCTGGTGTGACAGAGCCCCCGATATTTCTGCAGCAGAGATGGATTGAGACTGGAGAAGTCCAGAGCAGGGAAGTTTCAAAGATGAAGGGCTCTGAGCAGCTGCTGTGGATGTGTACAGATAAACCTCAAAAGCCTCTCCAGGCCATGGGGGGCTATGATGGAAGCCTATAAAATGTCGAGGGGGAAGGGATGATAGAGCAAACACAGGACAGTAGACACTCTGGCCTCGCCAGAAGCCAGGACAAATCAAAGCCCAGCCAGCTTTAGAGAGAGGGGAAAGACATGGACCGTGGAGCCAGACTCCCTCAGTTTGAAACCCTGCCCTGCCATTTACTAGCTGTGTGACCTCAGGCAGTTCATTTGGCCCCTCTGTTCTTCAGGTTACAACTGCAGAATGAGAGAGTAGATAGAACCTGCCTCGAAGGGCTGCTCTGATGATTACTACTCCTTGGAAAGGGCTTAGAACAGTTCTGGCACATAGTAATGGCCGTGTGAGCGTTGGCTGTCGCTGTTACTGAGAATGTCAGCTGTCCAGTTCAACAGATGTTGGTCTGATCCTATACTGGGGGCTGGCCCTCATGGTGCAAAAATGAGTGGTTCAAAGATGGAGGAATTCACAGGCTGGGGGGACCGGACATAATGATCAAATTGATCATTGAGAGGCCATTAAGGTTTAGCTGACCCCAGGGGTGTCCCATGGGGTTTTTAGAGGAAGTCAGAGGTATCTGGAGTGTGACCTTGGCCTTTTGACATCTCTTAGCACCATCATCAGAGACAGTCCCGCCATACAGAGATCATCCCATTCCAGTGCCCTTGCTCTGTTAATGAAGGGTGATACTGAGACCCCAGAAGGCCCAGGGACCTAGGTGAGGCCTCAGCAAGCCAGTAGCCAAGTAAAGACAAAGGAGTCCCATGTGGCAGGTTTTGGATACTCTGTACCTTCTTTTAATTCATGAATATCTCTAAGGTGAGATTTTTTTTTTTTAATTGAAATGTAACATACATACAGAAAGTACACACATCCAAAGTGGATACCTCGATGTATTG
>NW_011909349.1:0-2476 GCF_000151845.1 Pteropus vampyrus | reverse complement strand
CAGGTTAGCCATGGAAGAAAGACCATCTGTCAATCAAGTGTTCCTCTCATTCCTCCAATAGATGAATTTCTAAAACATTTTATAAACTGCACTCGTGTACATCTACTTTTTTAATGCATTGAGGCGATTTGACTTTTAAAGGAATCTCATCTGTCATCAAGTTTCATTTCTGTGCTCCTTAAATAATTCTTAAATCTACCCCCTCGTCATTATCCTCAATATCATGGTTTTGTTCATACACATACGCATTTCTCTAACTTGACTATTGCAGTGGCTCTTGTCTTTCGCCTCCACTTTCTACCCATCTATTCCACCCTTGATACTGCTGATTCAAACTGATGCTTAAAAGCATGTTTTTATACATTAAGAAAGTGTTATATTCATTTAACAAATATTTACTGAGTATATTTTGTGCTAGAATTATTCTAGGCACTAGAATATATAGCAATGAAGCAAAGGAACAAAAATTCCTGCCCTCAGGGAGCTTATATTCTATACAGTTCATGATTGCCATTCTTATATATCTTTCTCCTATATATTTTGTAACCAGTCTTGGCAGGTAAGAATAATGATGATGATGATGACATTGATGAGGGCTTTCAATTTATAAAACATCTATGCGTCAGCTGTTATGCTAAGCTATTTACGTATAAATTATGTTGTAACAAACCTGTGCAAGTGTATTATGATGCTGATTTTGTGAATAGGAAACTAAGACTCAGAAAGTTTAAGGAAGTCCAAATTTAGAGATAAAAAAAATGTTGGAGACAAAATTTGAATCTGGTACTTCCTTTCTTCAAGGCCTTGGCCTACACACTGCACATTTCTTAGATGTCGAAAAGGTTGTAGAAAAGAAAAAAAATCTTTTCTTCTAACATCTCAAATTTAGTAACTGGAGGCCTGCAAATTAAACCAACAAAAGACATTAGCAAGAGGAAAAAAAACCAGTTAATTTGCCTATGAAATGTGCATACATGAAGGAATATTCAATGATGACTAACTCCAAGGGGTTGTTAAAATTCAGTGCTTATATACCATTTTAAGAGAGAGTGATAAATTGTACAGAAGTGACTAGACAAAGGAAAAGGAGGTTTGGGCTTCTAGGCAGCGTAATTTGTGAGAAGGTGACTAGGAAATGTACAGGAGGAACTAACGGTAGATAAGGAGTATATAAGGGTTGTTTATGCAGACTCATCTCAGTGCCATCTCTGGTGATAAGAGTCACTCTCCTCTTCCTGGTATGGGAGAAGGGGGCATCTTTAGGAATAAAAATTTCTTTTATAAATGGGAATTCCATTTATAAAAGTGAAATTTATGCCCCGAGTTTAGACAATAGAGGGAGGGCAGAGAGCTCTTCCTGCGTCTGTTGTTTCTTGATTGCCTTCAGCTCAGAATAATCCTTGCTCCAAAGTGGCATATTATGGGGTAGAATAATCTGATCCCCTTTAGAATTTATGAATAAATAACAACACAATTTAAGCTCTTTTGAAAGCAAATAACTGCAATAATCTGTTTATAAAATGACAATGTACCTGAAGTAGTGGTTTGCTCTTCAGAGAACATTTGACAATGTCTGGAGACATTTTTAGCATTTTTAGCACGACTGAGAATGAGAGTGCTACTGGCACCTAGTGAGAACAGGCCAGAACAGATCTCTACAACACAGAGAATTATCTGGCACAAAATATCAAGAGTGCCGAAGTTGAGGAACCCTGACACATAATGAGGTGGTTGTATATACTTAACAACATTTAGACTTATTTTTTCTCTCTCTGTTTTAAAGTTTGACTAACTATATTCTTTATGTATTGAAATAAACCTTGTTTATATTTTAAAGTTTTTCTCCCCTGCCATCTTTCAGTTTAAATTTAGTAATGGGTTTTCAGGAAAAACTGCATATAGGTTGAATACTATCTTATATACATATAATTTCATGTTTTAAGTACCATTTTACTTAATTGTTTATGGAAACATTAACTTAAAATTCTAACACATTTTTATATAATTTAAAAATATAATTCATATTATGTTCTTCATATATAAAATGATGCCAAAGGCCACTGAGAGTAGACATTCTTCTTTAAACCGTTTTACTATAGTAGTGATAGGTCTGCAGTGAGTCATCAGTTCTTGCAAGTTGTCATCCTGGCAGCCACTTGGAAAGTGGTCAGCCGGGTACAGATATCTGATATGTGACTGCAGAACAGTTGTTCTTTGTGGGAAACTAAGTGATCTGTGTTTGACTCAAATCTGCACCATTGCTCTTGACAGCATCATGTTTTCAAGTTCCAAGGACTCTTCTGGCCTTCACAGTCCCACTTCATGGTTTGAAAGTCAAAATATCAATTCATATGACAAAATGGAAGTCATATCCATTTAATCATTTTTTCTTTTCCCTTAAAAATAGTCAAGTTCTTTGGGGTGGGGAAGCAGCACTTGAAGAAGTGAGTGAATATGGAATTACCTCTGTTCCCTA
>NW_011909348.1:0-1613 GCF_000151845.1 Pteropus vampyrus | reverse complement strand
CCCAGGGCACCATAGTAGCCATATTATCTAGGAGAGTCCATAGCTATGTTACCTTCTCTAAAAATGTTATGTCTAAGTAACTCCAACTTTCTAACGCCCGTTGAAGTTCTCAGATTGATTCTCCCCAATCACAGACTCTCCCCCGGGAAATTGGGGTGGCTCCCTTAATAACTGCCCTTTCATTGAGATCATCTTGAATTGTCTCAACTTCAATAGTGACTAAGTTGTATTAGTAATAACAAATTCCTGAAGCTGTTAAATTTAAACAATTCTTTTGACCTAACTCAGGACCAAAATTTCTGTTGTACATGCCATTAAATTTTTCTAGTTGGTCCCTGAATGCCTCATTTTGGTGTATGTTCTTTTTAAGTCTCTGGAGTACTGAGGAGAGCAAAATCTCTTACTAGAAAGCATAACTCATGGAAAAATCAATGACACAGGTAGAACTCAATAACAGACCAATATTAATTGTCTTTAATTCTGTCTTGATAATTTCTAGCTGGAAAATTATACTGGTTTTCTCTTTGATATTGGGTTGGTTTAGTCATATTTGTAAGAAATGACCATCAGGAAGTCAATTGTTTTTTCCTTCTTTAATGTGACTGGATGATGCCTCCTCTTCCCCTCCTAGTCTCCTTCTTCCCATGGCTAAGGAATTATATAAAAGAACTCTTTCAAAGGTAAGTCAGGCCTGAGAAGCAGGCGGACATTGTTTTTAGCACAATCACGTATAGGAGGCGTGGTAGCAGGACGAAAATCTCGCCCCACGGCATACACTGGTCTGGTTGGGCTGTGGACATCTCATGAACAAATCAGCCCCAAACAGTGGTCCCTTCTCTCCTCCTCCAGTTCACAAGGTGTAGCTTCTCCCTCTTTTATAGCAGCAACATCAGTGAGAACAGGTAGGGGCTGTGTGTGCATGCTGGAAGGCATAACCCAGAGAAGTGTTACCCATGTGGGAAGAGAAAGGAGCCTTAAAATGCAGAGAGAGAGAGAGAGAGAGAGTGAGAGTGTGTGAGTGTGTGAGTCAGTCAGAGTCTAGGGGGTAACGTCTGTCTTCTGAGGGGATGGCTCCCTTTGTCTCCCCAGGAGTCCGAGAATCAAATCCTTATCAGATAAGATGTTTTTGGTACCAAAGAATAGGAACCCCCAACACAAATGATTTAGGAAGAAGGAAAGCTTATTTTGTGCAGGTGCAGTTCATGATACATTTGTAATGGCTAGTTTCTTCAGTTTCTAGTTTATGACTTCCTCAACGTGTCAGCTTTGTCCTAGGACTGGTGGCTTAGTGCATCAGTAGTCCCAGGTCATCTAGACACTACAGCATTAAAGGAAAAAGAAGGAAGGCTTTTTCTTTACATCAAGAAGACATTTTTCTCGAATCCCCAGGAGAATTACATGATGTCTCTGTTATCTAGAATTGGGACACATGCCCATTCCCTAAGCACTGACTGATGAGGGGGTGGAATCACCATGATGGCTTTAGATTAATTATTCATGGTAAAGTGACTATTGTGGGATTAGTCACCGTGACACTAAAGGTTCCATCCCTGTGATTGTACAAGGCCATTATCTTATCTTTTTATCTTGCATATTATCTTATCAATTCAATA
>NW_011909347.1:0-1947 GCF_000151845.1 Pteropus vampyrus | reverse complement strand
GTATGAGGAGTTCATCTGATGCCTGTAATTTAGCACCTTTGTCCTATGGGAGTGGACAAGGACAGATCGCTTAGTGGTTTCAGATGTTAGACGTTAATGAACCAGGATGGGTTTCATTAGCAGGACACCAGTTTATCTAGTTTATTAGCTTCGTAGTTGAAAAATTTACTATTATTTTGTGCCTTCAAGTATTTTCATGACTTTTGTTCCTTTTGAAAAATGTTCCATTTGTTGTGCTATGTAGGAAACAGTTCATTAAATAACTATTTAATCGCTAGAATTAGCTCCTTCAGTCACAAATCAATTTCTTTTAAATGTATTTCTTTTAGGGAAATTAAAGGATCTAATCATGTCAATTTTCATTAGAAGCTCTCAGCAATTAATGAATAAGTACTTTATAGCACTCAGCTGATGAGAACAGGACACTGTGTATTTCAATTGCTTTTAAATATGAAACCAGTTTCAGCACTTCTTATAACATGTATTTTCATTTATTATAATTATTTCTTTCAAATAGCTATTTTTTAAAGTTATCAATTAATAGCTTTATTACTTTGAGCAACTCAAGTAGTAAAATTTTAATAACATGAAACAAACATATATTTTCTCTGGATTCAAATAGTGTTCAGGACATACAAGCTATCTGCTAGTTATATATCAGTCTTGCAAGAAATCTCAGACTCATTGCCATGCTCATAACCTCAATCTAATGTGTTTGTCATTCCTGAATTGCCTTTTTTTTCATTTTTAATTTACCATGCGTGGCCTGCCTGGACCACAGCTAATTAGAATAGACATGGGAAATAATTCAATGCAACTATCCTGCAAAGGAGGCTATGAAGGAGATGCTGACCAATATGTCTGCCAACTCTGATCAACTGGAACCTTTTTTTTCTCATTTGTGAAAAGAACAGAAAGAGAGAGATATCAGTTAGCTGGCAACAGAGTGAACAGGATGAGTAGAGATGAAAAAGTGGCCCAGTGCTTGTGCAATAGCTAATAGAAATTTCTATTGAGTCATTAGACCTGCTAAGCTATGAAACTTAATATTTTTAACTAAATGGCAAAGAGAAATGTTACAGTTATCTCTGATCCCTCATTGAGATATTTGAGACATTTTTTCCTGTCTTTCCAACAAACCCTCTATTTACTCATGCAAACTGAATTTATTGTTACAACCTGAAAAACATCAAACAACGCATAGGTTATTTTATCCAAGTTCATTGGATATAAATATTTTAATTGATTTTAAATTGCTTTTTCATAACTATATATGGTAATGGATGTTAACTAAACTTATTATGGTGATCATTTTGCAGTATAAAAAAATATGGAATCATTATGTTGTACACTTGAAGCTAACATAATATGTCAATTATATCTCAAGTAAAAAACTTTAATTGCTTTGATTAATGGTGAAGAAAAATGAGCAGAAGCAAAAGTATAATATAAAGTGTTAACTTCTTGAAAATATGATAATCATACAAATTTGTTTAAGAATTATCTCTCCTCTTTGGATTCAGACATAACTTTGCAAAGGATAAATTGAAAGGTGGAAAGATTATAGTTGTCTCTAGATCAGTCCATTTCTCACTGTGGTTATGTCTATAGATTAACATGCACACTGAGCCTATTACATATTTTATTTGATAAAAAGCAGCATCAAAATGAGCTCAACAAAACAGAAGTAAAACAGAAGACGAGAATTTCCTTTTTTCACAATTTTGTGTAGTTTCTAGAGGAAAAAATATTGTATTTTCAGATCCCTCCTCAGACAACTTTGATAATTTTATACAGCCAGTTTTTTCTCTATTGTAATGTGGAGGAAATACCAATAGTCATTACTGATCAGCTCAAAATACACACTTTATGACAATAGAGGAGATGTCAGTCCATTTGTCTTAATCTTCTACGTACGATTGCTGATCTGAATCTCTGCCTGTCCTT
>NW_011909346.1:0-2552 GCF_000151845.1 Pteropus vampyrus | reverse complement strand
AAGGACAGTAGTTAACTTCAAGATGTTACTTGAAAAGCACCGAAAACCTATTTTTTTAAAATGTGGCTGCTGTTCCTGGAGAAGTGTGTGTATATCATTCTTTCTACTTAAATGTGGTCCAGTACGTGTTACTAGTTTTGCATTATTATCTCATTTCTACCAAGAACAATGAGTTAAGATATTAATTACATTTTACTAACACTTTGAGAAGCTAAACAACATTCCTAAGGTTTTACAGATAGTAGATGGCAGAGCTATAGTATATTTGATATCAAAGCCAATGATAAAAATTATAATTGAATTGTCTGAGTGACTACTGTAAGCCAGTACTGAACCAAGTTTATCACACGGCTTGTTTTGTTGAATATTCTATTTGACAGATAAGGTGATTAAGATTTTTAGAGACGCTCAAGTCACATACTTACCTTGCTATACTCCTAATAGTACTGTTTCAAAATGCCTTATTCTTTGAGTAAAAGCAATTTTAGTTAAAGATCTATAAAAATTAGAGCAGACTAATTCTTGTAACATTGAGACCCAAAAGTTTGTAATGACTCAAATTCAATTAGGGTGTTTCTACAAAAACTCGATATATCTTTTAAAAAATCACACATTCCACAAGACTTCTGGGAAAAATAGCCTTAGAGAAGATGCTTCAAAACCTATGAAGCTTTGTAATGAAGA
Source organism: Pteropus vampyrus (assembly GCF_000151845.1). Lineage (NCBI taxonomy): Eukaryota > Metazoa > Chordata > Mammalia > Chiroptera > Pteropodidae > Pteropus > Pteropus vampyrus. Next base: position 1,868 of record NW_011909346.1, on the reverse strand, counting down.
CACTCAAAAACAAGAAAAAAATTCTAGTACATTTTAAAAGTTCTGTTTTTAACTATTAATACTCCTTGACTTACAATGGTGTTATGTCTTGATAATCTCAACATAAGTTGAAAATATCATAAGTTAAAAATGCATTTAATACATGTAATCTACCAAACATCATAACTTAGCCTAGACTACCTTATGTATTTAAAATACAATATAAAAATAACAAAAAACAAAAAAAACAAAACTGGCAACACAATACACCATAGAGTATCAGTTGTTTACCTTTGAGATCGCATGCTTGACTGGGAGCTGCTGCTCACTACTACTGCCCAGTGTCATGATAGACTATCCTACTGCACATGGCTAATTCTGGAAAAGGTAAAATTAAAAGCTCACAGTATGATTTCTACTGAATGTGTATCACTTTTGCACTATCATAAAGTTGAAAATCATAAGTTGAATCACATAAGTCAGGGACATTTTGTATATGATATTCTAAAAAGGCAAAATCATGGACATGCTAGAAATATCAGTGATTGCCAGACTTTGGGAAGAAAGGAAAGATCAGTAGATGGAACACAGGGATTTTTAGGGCAGTGAAACTCTTCTGTATGATACTATAATGGTGAATACAAGTCATCATACATTTGTCAAAAGCCACAAAATCAACCCGAGTGAACCATTGTGTAAACTATGTACTTTGGACGATAATGATTTGTCATCACAGGCTCATCAATGGTAATAAATGTATCAGTCTGATAGAGATGGTAACAGCTGGGAAGTTGTGTGTGGGGGGAGAGTAAGTGATATATGAGAATTCTACAAGTTCCACTGACTTTTACTGTAAATCTAAAACTGTTCTAAAAAAATTGTATCCTTATAAAACGACATGTTAAATTCCTAATAAGTCAGAAAATTCTTAGAAGCTACCTTTTAAAAAATAAGAGAACAAGGGTGATAGGTGAGTACAAGAAATAATTGAGCTTCAGACTTATGGAGACAAAGACCAGAGAACACCATCCAAAGTCTGTGTTGCAGAACCAATGACCAAAGTCAGAACAAACATGGAGTGAATGGGAAGTTACAATTCCAAAGTGTTCTGTGACTCACTCTATTCAGCCATATTAGTAGAATTGCTGTTCTGCAGATGTTAATTCATGGCATGAACCACTAACATGCTAGGGAACATCACATACAAAGTCAGGTCACTTATGCATGATTCTAAATAATTTTCCGTTGAGCAATTTTATATGAGTTCATTCATTGTAGAAACTGTAGCAAAACAGTTTGCTAATGGTCTATTTCTTCCTCAACTAACAGTACTATTCTAGTAAACAGGTTAGTGGGTTGTCCTATTCCACCCATTTTTTTCAGGAATACAGACTTATGGATGCTTTCAAGGTGGCCTTGGGGTGACCTCCATTTCAACCAGTCAGGAAGAGAAAGAGCTCTGAGAAGACTTCATAAAAGTTTTTCCCGGGCCAATCTTTGAAGAAGTGCTTATTATTTCTTCTCACATTCCTTTGTCTGGAATTTAGTCTTATGGCCACACATAATGAGATGAAGTCTGAGAAATGTGGTCACGTACACAGGAAGATGCACTTATGTACTCAGGAAGATGAGGAGAGCATGGATTTGGGGGCCAGTGGCAATAATTTGTGCCACAAAATTATAATCAAAACTGATTTTATTGCATAGCCTAAATTTATGTGCCAGCTACCTTTTAAAACGTAGGAGAACAAGACCGATAGAAGATTATAGGGAAGAATTGAGCTGACTGGACTTGTAACCCTGAATATATAAACTGTCTTTAAAGGGTCTATTATAACATCACTTGCCTTGTAAAGAGATGCTAATGAGGTTAAGACTCATGTTCTTGG
>NW_011909345.1:0-1696 GCF_000151845.1 Pteropus vampyrus | reverse complement strand
GGCTTAGCACAAAATATTCAAAGTGATGAAAACCCAGGATCTACAACCAAGAATACTTTATCCAGCAAAGTGATCATTTAGAGTTGAAGGACAGAAAAGAGCTTCCCAGACAAAAAGAAGCTAAAGGAATATATCATCACCAAGGCTGTATTATAGGAAACGTTGGAGGGACTTCTTTAAGAAGAAAAAGTGTATAAAAAACAGGAATAAACTACATTCCTTTCAACAAGTACCTCAAATGGAAAAGAATTGTGTTCCAACCAAAAGATAGAGTGGCTGAATGGATAAGAAAACAAGATCCCTACATATGCTGCCTACAAGAGATTCACTTCAGATTAAAAGACATACACAGACTAAAAGGAAGAGGATGGAAAAAGCTATTGCCTTGATGAACCCTGAGGGTACTGAGTTGAATGAAATGGGTCAGATAAAGACAAATATCGCATGATATCACGTACATGTGAAATCTAAAGACCAAAATCAACGATAACAACAAAAGTGTAAATAAACTCATAGATACAGAGAATATTTTGAGGGCTACTAGATGGGAGGAGGTTGAGGGGAAAAGATTGCAAAGGGATTGAGAGGTGCAGGTAGATGATTGCAGAGTGAACATGGAGATGTAGAGTATAGCATGAAGAAGATGGTTAATAATGTCGAAATGAATATGTAGGGGGAGGATGGTTGCTAGATTTGGTGGGGTGAGCGCTTTGTGAATTGTGTGGATCTCTGATCAATATGCTGTACAGCTGAAGCTGATGTGTTGTATGCCAACTATAACTGAAATAAAAACTTCATTGAATTGTACAATGTAAATGCAGGCAACTAATTGCCTATTATATTTCAAGAAAGACAAAAAAAAGAAAGGTTAAGTAAAAAAAAAAAAGATTCTAAGGAACCAACTGTAGAAACAAAAATGGTATCGTTAAGACAAAATAAAGAGTTAAAATAAAAGGAAAGAGGTTAAACTACTCCAATACAACTTGCTGCTTAGTGGGAATGTTCAACAGCAGGGGGAAACTTTAGGATATAACCACATTTTCTAAACAGAGGTACTGTTTAGAAAATGAAATAGATGTACCTGACAGTTAAATGATAATGCCATTAACCAGAAACATAACTTTCTCCTGATTATTAATTTCTAGTAATTATACTACTTAATAAATAATAATCATGATTCTTATTTTGCTAATCATTTAATTGCTAACCTAAACAATTATTTATATCATAGAGACAATCTAAAGAACTGGTTACCAGACTCCCAAGTTTCTGCTGTTGCCTCTGATTAGAATAGCAGGCTGCTTCTCTCCTGTCTTCTCTCCTGAAACTGTTAGGGCTCAAGTTTTAGATACTGTTTGGCAATGATATCAATATTATTAGACTTAGTAAACACAATTTTGGAATAGGAACAACTTTTTTTGAAGGCACAGATCGTAAGTAAAAGTAGCAAATTATTGGGTGGAGAGCAATACATTAACAAAGGCAATTTGCTAGTGATAACAATAAAGATCATATTTGTTAATCAGTACTACACAGTCCAGCAGGTCCTACTAAGGTAGAGTTGGTTGTTTCAATTAAGGGGCTGTTATTTCTTCCTTCCAACTGAGACTTCCTCTAGCTTATTTTTGTCTGGGAAGCTCTTTCTCTGTCCTTCAACTCTAAATGATCACTTTGCTGGATAAAGTATTCTTGGTTG
>NW_011909344.1:0-2586 GCF_000151845.1 Pteropus vampyrus | reverse complement strand
GGTTCTTTAAAAATTCCATTTTATTCCATTTTAGTTTATTTTTAACATAGCAATTCATCAATTTTTTAGCGAACAATAATTTGGATTCAGAAATGAACTGGAGAGCAGCAAATGGTATGTATAATGAGCTTCCCGCTCAAAGAAAACTTGTGATCAGATTAGGCGTATAACATATTCATTTAATAATTAGAGGGCATAAATGAAATAACACATTAAAACTAAAACAAGAGCATGATCAATAACTGTACTGTGATGCATAGAAGTCGTTAGTAATTTAAGTTGCTTAAATGATGCTTAGAATTACTGAGACATAATGGAATTATTTGAATTTCAAAGCTCAAATAGAATAGAGCTCAAAGAAGTATTTATAAATATGTCCTCCTCTAAAATTCTAGGAATTAATTATTATCTAAGTAGGGAATAAAGGACTATTTATTTGAATCAATAATAAGTTTCATGAGTGTATTTCAGAACCTACAGTTTGGGATTTAAAATAACTTTGGTAATTATACTTATGTCATACTTTAAATAATAGATGCCTTTCCGAAAAAGTACATCTATTAAAGTGTTTTAGGTAAGCAATAGTTTATATACATTGAGAGATTTTATATTTGAAATGTGATATAGTATTCACTATTTATTAGGTAAATAGTTTTGTTTTGAGAAAGAATGACCTCAGCTTTGTATTTTATTTTTTTAATTTTTATTATTTTTTTAAATTAATTAATTTATGTTTTATGGTGACATTGTACACTTTAACAGTGTGTTCACCTCCCATAGTTAGATTTCTTTCTGTCACCACGTATTTCACACCTTTTACCCCATCTACTTCTCCCCTCCCCTCTACCTCCTACCCTCTGGTAACTACTAGTCTATAGTCCATGTCCATGAATCTCTGTTTGTCCTGTTCCTTTGTTGCTTTTAGGTTTATATCCCACATATAAGTGATGTATTGTGATTTTCTACTTTTTCAGTCTGGCTTATTTTGCTTACATGATTATCTCGAGGTTCATCAATGTTGACACAAATGGCAGTATTTCATCTCTTCTTATGGTGAGTAATACTCCATTGTATATATGTACCACAGCTTCTTTAACCAATCATCTATTGTAGGACACTTTGGTTGCTTCCATGTCCTGGCCATTGTGAACAATGTTGCTATGAACATTGGTGTGAAAATATCCTTTTGGATATGGGTTTTCAAGTCTTTGGGGTAAATACTCAGTAGAAGGATTGCTGGATCATATGGTAGATCAATTCTTAGTTTTTTGAGGAATCTCCATACTGTTTTCCATAGTTCAAATACTGGGTATACTTCAAGGGAAAGCAAACTGTTTCAAGAAATAATGATACATAGGTTTGCACTAAATCTGAATCATTTAAAACATTTATTTGTCAAATAGTTATTTATATTAACAGTGCTTTATACTCATAAAGGGAAAGAACATCTAAAGTAATAATGGATAGAAAAATATTACTGCAAACCCAAGTGATGAAGATGCTTTAAAATAGTCTTATCAATACGGGGTTTTGAGGAGACCCACAGAAACAAATGAGGATATTCGTTAGTGCTTAAGCATTGGAATATTTATTATTTATTTTTATTGTTCATAAAGTCATACATTCATTCAGAATATATATTCAATTTCTTCATGATTAATGTCTCTCATTATTAAAGTTTAAAATGTGAGATTATATCTTAAGCAACAAATATGAATTTGGAAAATAACATAATCTGTATAAAATAAAAACTTAAATAATGAAAAAGAGAAAGTATAATTGAATTGAGATTATTATATAAAAACTTCCTAAGATAGGGACACATTAGTTTCATTAATAAGTGAAATAACTATTAAGTCATCCTCTACGTATATGTATGGAGTAAACAAATTATAACATTTCTGCATTATAAAGAGATTTAGAAATAATCATTTTTATTATTGTACTAGCTTGCCATACACTCCTCCACAAAGAAGTTAAAGAATTCTCTCATAAAACGACCCAAAACATCTTGGTTTATTGTTGTTGCTGTTTTCTTAATAGATTAAGAAAACAGAGATTAAGTTTTGCTTTAGGTAAGAAATTTCAATGACTTCATTGTATTTTCAGATCTATCAGATGAGATTAACAACAAATATAATCATGAATGATTGATTTTTCTATCTTAAACACAGCTATTTGGTACATTTCTCTTTTCCTGCCAAATATGAACAGTTCCATTTTTAGGTGGATAATACAGCAGTTCTACTAAAAGGGAATTCTTAAATCTACTTCCACTGAATGGTGGGAAATGTTTAAGATCAAAGGGAGAGTATGGCTCAATTGATTTCACACTTTAGACCTTTGCTCAGAATAATTTGTTCATAAATAATGTAATTTCTTTTACTTCTAGGGTCATAAATATCAGGTATCCTCTAACTTCTCTTATTTGTAAAAGGACAGGGATTTGCAATACATTATATAAATTTAAAAATTAAAGTTTCCTCACAGTTTCTATTTAATTAAGTCAGATTTCATTAATGAAAAGCTATAATTTCTATCAAATTGTTCTCTGTAACACTATTGTTTTCATATTTAGCAAACCAT
>NW_011909343.1:0-1677 GCF_000151845.1 Pteropus vampyrus | reverse complement strand
AGAGACTAAAGTGCTCCCGAACACATAGTAGGTGATCAGTAAGGTTTGAGTGTTGAATAGAGTAAAACTAGAAACTGGTATCCAAAAATCACAGAAAGTTGATTACTAGACGTCTCCAAACTTTGGGGGCAACAGCTCTCATTTTGCCTGATAGCACTGGCGAAGATCAGTGAATGTAATTCCTTCCTCCAGATTTACTGGCCGCTAGAGGCCAGAACTCTGTGTTCCTGGCCCGGTCACGTACCAGCTGTGAGGCTTCCAGTAAGTCACTTCTCTGGACATCAGTTTTCTCATCTGTCAAATGAGAAGCATAAACTCGGTCATCCCTGAGGTCTACTGACCAGGACGCCGACAGGAGCCGTCAGGACGAGGAGGAAGAGAACTCCCAAGGTCAGGGAATCTCTCATGCATTTTGCCAGGGGAAAAAAAAAAAAAAAAGATCAGATGACGTTTCTGAAAGGGGAAATGCTGTTGGCAGGTGGCCAGCATCTTTTCACATCTTCTTCTGAACGTGGCTGCTGTGGTCTGGCACCCGCTCTCTCCTTTCCGCTCCTCAGATTCTCATGCCTGCCACACACTAGTTCCCTTTTCCCTTATCTTGAAGTGTTTTCACTTAGAATGTCCAAAAGGCCTGGGACCACTCCAGGGTAGACGCCTGACAGGAATGAGAGCTTCTATGCACCCAAAGCCAGGGGCAAAAAATATTCATAGCTGCTTTATTCATAATAGTCCCAACCCAGAAAAAAAAAAAACTTGAAATCCATCAACAAAAGAATGAAAACATAAATTACGGTATAAGCCATATAATGGAATATTATACAGCAATGAAGAACAACCAAGTACAGCTATGCAAAAACCCTGCCTGGATCTCTCACACACGATGTTGCATGAAAGAAGTCAGATACAAAAGAATACCTATAGCAGCCCCCCCTTATCCACAGGGATACATTCCCCAAGACCCCCAGTGCATGACTGAAACCACATAGTACTGAACCCTATATGCACTGTTTTTTCCTATACATACATACCCAAGACACAGTTATTTTTTAATGAGGCACAGTAAAACGTTAACAACAATAACTAGTAATAAAATAGAACAATTATAACAATAACAATATGTTGTAATAAAAGTTATGAGAATGTGGTCTCTCTCCTCCCTCAAAAATCTCCTTGTATGGAAGGTACAGTGTGGCTATGCCGGACAATGGGATGAATCACATCCTGGGTGAGACTCACGGGACAGTGCCAGATTTTATCATACGACTCGGAATGGCATGCAATTTAAAACGTAGGAATCGTTTAATATTTTTGGACCATGGTTGACCTTACGAGAAGGGGGAGATACGGAACTGTGTGGTTCCGTTTATTTGAAGTTCAAAATCAGGCAAAACTAATTTATGTGGATGAAGGTTAGAAACGAGGTTAGTTTGGTGGAGGTGGGTTGGTCTTGACTGGGAAAGGGTCTAAGGCAGCCTTCTTGGGTCCTGGAAATACTCTAGATTTTGATCTGGGTGGTGGCTACACAGGTATGTACGGAGGTAAACACCCATCGAGCTGAACTGTCCACTTAAAAGATTTGCATCTCACCCAGTATAAATTATGCCTCTGTGAAAAAGAAAAAATAAAAATAAGTAAACGGCCTGGGAACAGAGGAGGGTCCCGGCACAGGGAGACCCT
>NW_011909342.1:0-3317 GCF_000151845.1 Pteropus vampyrus | reverse complement strand
AACCCTGGGTCTGTGCTGGATTCGCAATGCAGTAAAATGGTCCTGTGGGATTTGGAGTCAGACATATCTAGATTTGATTTCTCAGATTCCCTTTATGAGCTTTATGATTCGGGGCGTGTTTTTGGATTTCTCTGCTGTCAGTTGGGGATGATAAATTTCTCTCAAAGGACAATCGTGAGGAAATGAAGCATGGCCTATAAGGAATTAGCACATGGTCTAATTCATAGTCTCTGCTCAAACGTTAGTCGTAATTAGTACATAAAAGATCAAAACGTCTTAATTTTTAAACATTTCCCTTTTTTATTATGTTTTTTATTTACATATGTCTTGCCTTGTTCTAAAAAGAGACTTACAGTGACGTGGTGTGTTTGAATGCTCCTGAAACCCAGCTGGGGCCAATCTGGGAAGAGAGACCGAAGTCGGTTTCAGTAGCAACATAAACTTAATGGGACGCGAGTAAGACCCACGACCACTGGGCTTACGTGTTTTGGGAACAGATTGAAGAGCTTTCCTAAGTGAAAGGCAGCCAAGCATAGTGGCAGGGGTACACAGGTTTTGGGGTCACACCAACACGTAGGCAAATCCAGGTCCCACTATTTACTAGGCACGTAATTGATCTTGGACTAGTTATAGTTGAGGATTTTTATGAATAAAAATTACATCACTCAGACTCGATTAATACTTCTTTCATTATTTCCAGTCGTCATTTCCAGCAGGTTCAGACCCCAACTTTCGGTTCTCCTATAGGTTAAAGTGTAATAACTGCAATGAATCGTGAAAATTCTTTAGTTCAGAAATCATTTTTAAAAGCATACATTTAAGAGCAAGTAGTCAGTAAAGCTGTACAGTTGGAGCATCAAGTGTCAATTAGCATCACTTCAAAGGCTGAAAATAAGTTTGAAATACATGAGATAGCTGTTTCTTCATAGAAACCTGGCAAATAGTACAACTGAATTTAGTTTCGTTTATGGAATAAAATGTTTTCTAGTTGTCATTAGCTTTTTTAATGCAACTATTTTTTTTTCCATATCCTATTTCAGTGCTTACTTAAGAAGTGGGCCATGTTGCATGATCTTATAGGGGAAGTTAAGACATATAATGCAGTATTACTGTACGAAATTATTATTGTTGAATTATAAATAAGAGCTTAATCATGCAACTTGAACAGATAATTATTTAGATAGTGACTTGATTTATAGCCTCTAAATAATTCAAGAGATTAGGTTGTACTGTGACAGCAGTGACAATATACAGCGTTAAATTTCTCATTTACAGCTTTACCTGTTTATGATGATTTATGTAGACATGACACTCATATCTTTTTAGTTGTCAGAATGTTTTATTTTCAAGCGCAAGAGCTACACATTTTTTCCCAAGTACTTTCTAGAATTCTCTGCCCAACCAACCACTAGCAGCTAGCCGCTAAAAAGTTGAATACTCAACGGAAGTTGATCCAGGTGTAGTGGCTGCATTATTACATTCTTTATTGACTGTAGACTGATGTAGTAATATTGAGAAAAGCTGTTGTTGAAATACAAACGAGGTTAGGTAAGAACCATGGGGGACCTAAGCATCTTTGACTATCAAGGTACCTAAAAACAAGTATCTGGATCAAAATCACTTTTCACTAGTACACCTCTAAACTCTACTGTGTGTTCTCTCATTGGCTGTAAATTACAGGGAAGAGAATTCCTACCACAAATGCCTTACCAAATGAACAAGTAGAATGTGATGTTCCTTTGGGATTTATTGCTTTAGAGTTGACAAAATAAAGAAGCGTATGGATTTGAGTGTTGCTGTCAGTGGTACTTAATGTGTCTGTGAGCCTGTACCGCCCGGCATGTATCGTTTGCTTACATGAAGTCTCAGTGTTTGATTCCAGTTCAGTTTTGAAGCCAACTGACATTTCTTTGAATCACTATTCTTTTTTTTTTTTAAATTAAGAAAAGCCTGCACTTTTTTGTGCGTCTCTTTATACTAGCTTTGCTATAAATAAAAGGTCACATTTGGCATTTTGACACTTGTTGTTGTGTATATTGAGCAAAAAGGCAGCTGTTGACTTTTAATATAGCTCTATTCAGCTAGGAACCATACACTGCTGTCATTAGAGGTTCAACGAGAGTAAAGAAAAAGGCAGTTGGTTGGGTCAAGTAAGAAAATGGGAGGCAGAATTTCACCAGCGTCTTCATTTGTGGAGTATTCGCAGGAAGGTGTTCACCTGGAACACGGCTGGTCTGCTTTCCGCTGTCATAATAGACTAACCTGAGCTGCGTCCTGGTTAGCTCTGCTGCTCAGACCACTAACCTCAAAGTCAGAGATCTCTATGGCCATTTCGTTCACGGCCACTTCATTTATAGAGTACCATTCCTTTTGATAAAATACATCTTCGGTTTACTCTGGGTATTCCTTAATCTTCCCGGAGGAATGCCCTGCCCTGTGCCACTGGACATTATTCTAATCACGCACCAAGTCCTCATCGGGGCCCATGAGCTCTGTAAGCGCGGACAGACTATTCCGAGGGATTGCATTCAAGCAAATGAAAAAGGATTTTATCCCTGAGGAACTTGTCTGTGTTCGGGAAGATAAAATTCTATACATATGAAATAAGCGTCAGATACATATGAAACTGTCTGCTTAGGTGGTCCAGGAGGAGTTGGAATTTGAGCTCGACAGTTACATTGAATGCCGAGTTTGGGAAGAATTAGGGAGGCTCGAGCATACTCGTGCCTGCAGGTGGGACGGCAGGAGGAAAGAGAGCTAGGAGGCGGGCGGATTTCCTTTCCAGTCCATTTCTGTACAGTGCTGTTAAATTTGTCTTTGTAGAGGATAAATACAGCAATATTAGCCGATGCTTATATAGCACGTGCTTTGTGGCAGATACGTTCTCAGGCCCTTTACACGCATTGGCTGGTGGAACCCTGGCAACGTGCCTGTGTGAGTCCTGTGACTAGCCTCACGGAGATCCAGCTTGCCCAGGTTCGCACGGCTGGAACGTGGAGAGCCGGCGTTTGAATCAGGAAGTCTAGCCCCGGGGTCGTGGCTCTGAGCCACTGCGTGTGCTTGTGCCAGAACCTTTCAGCCACGCTTCATCCGAGGCGCAACAGAGGCACGCGGGCTCCACGGTATGCTCTAGCTGAGCCCTCCGACTTCAGAGCCGACCTTTTTCCCCTGCATGGACCTACATTCTCGCCCCCCTGTGTTTCTGTTACTACTGCTCTGCCATAGTCTGTTTCCTAAACCCAGTCTTTATTCTCATCTCTAAATCTTGTGTTTTTTATTCTCAGCCTAAAATGACCCGTCACTCTTCCGGGTCTCTG
>NW_011909341.1:0-1199 GCF_000151845.1 Pteropus vampyrus | reverse complement strand
ACTATCAATGAAGTATGGGATGCTATACATGAATACATTCCTTACAAGCATAAGGGATTGTATGTGCATGTGCGTGTGTGCGTGTGTGTGTGCGTGTGCGTGTGTGTGTGTGTGTGTGAGAGAGAGAGAGAGAGAGAGAGAAAAAGAGAGAGAGAGAGAAAGAGAGAATTAAGAGCTCTTTTTTGTAGATATAAATAGAACAGTTGTTCAGGGATAAACTGTACATTTGGGAGTCATTACAGTTAACATTTAAATGCCATTGGAATGGTAGAGATAAAGTAGGAAGAGAGAGTATACGTATAGAAAAGTTTTCCCAGAAATAATCTTAGAAATTCTTCAACATCAAAAAGCAAGAGGATGAGGAAACAAAAGAGACTAAGAAGGAAGAGTCAATGAAATGGAAGCAAAATCAAAAGAGTGGAGTAACTGAGAAACTTTCGTAGACTGTATCATTGTTCATAGTTATCCATTCCCTGTTTTGTAAAAGGATTATTCACACCTGCCTGTTGCCATATAAGTCATAGAAAAGAATGATTTCACACCACAGTGCCTTTGGGCTCAGTCTTGTGACCTCCATGTTTTTGAGGAAAAGATTTAAAAACATTTCAAGTTTCTGCTATGCCTTTTGTTCTTGAGCCCTATTACAAGAGAAGGGTATGTCCCAGAGAGAAACTGCTTCTTTGACCTTGGTCTCAGAATGAGAAGACACCTATAACAAGTATAAATCCAATGTATAACTTGGAGCAGAGCTATGGAAGGAAAAGAGAAGTTGACATATTACTAGAATCAGAAATAGTTGTTAGTTTTCTTAAGTCAATATGATTTTGCAATGGTTTTTATATAGTATAATCTAGCCAAAGAAGACTAATACAGAAACAAAGAAACATTTCAAGGAGGAGGAGAAGTGGGTCATTAAGCTAAATATGAATTTGTATTATATAGGTATATGGAAAGATGTACATTGCATTTACAACATGGAGGTTTGTTGTGACCTTACAATTTAAGCTTGACTGAAAGTGGTTTAAGAGTGAACAGAAAGTGAAGAAATGGAAACAGTGAATGTAAATGTATTTTAAGACATGTTTTTTTTGTATGTGTGTGCACGTGTGTATCAGTTGTTCTAAAAAATGAAGTGGTAGCTGGAGGTGGATATAGGTCAAGGAATGTTTGTTCAAAGACAGGCTATAGTACAGCATATT
>NW_011909340.1:0-1904 GCF_000151845.1 Pteropus vampyrus | reverse complement strand
AATCAGTGAGTTATAGGAAACATGCTCCTTATTCAGCCAGCTGGGTCTGCCAGGGGTACGCAGACCCCAAATTAAGCAGCCCCGAAATGTAGAGGTACAGGGTTTTTAAGCCCTAAATCCCATTCCTCATTCTGTCTTAAACACAAAGGTCTATTTTTCTCCTGTTCGCTACCTGTCAACCCACAGGTCAGGTGTGCAAGCGGGGGTACAGAAGCAGAAAGCTTATTGTTAGAATGTTATGTTCCCATGGGTGATAGCCTATGTTCCCATGGGCGATAGCCAAGCAGTAATTTTCCAGCCAGCACATAACTTGTGATGTCTCCCGATGACTCACTGAACAAAAGGATGGGTCCCCTGGAATGGGTCAGCAAGGGTGTCATCTGTGGCTAGGTCCCAGGCCCTGCGGGTGGGCAACATGGACTCCAGCCCTCACCCCGAAGTCCTGTTCCTGTGTTAGCTCTGAGTCACAGCACTGTGGGAGGCAGGTGGGCAGGCAGATGGGTGCCATGTGCCTGCTCTACAGAGGGTGAGCTGACGCCCAGAGAGGCCGAGGCCCCCACAGCACGGAATGGAAGGTGGGCGCGGCGAAGGGCCTGGCAGGTGGACTCTGGCCCCAGCCCCTGGCTCCTCTGGGTCTGCCCCTGATTCTGGCTGCCCAAGTAGCATCTTGGAGAGATGAGGGACCTGCTGCTTCTCTCAGCCGTCCCCAGAGTGAAGAGGGCTTGGGAAGGGGCGTAGCTCTGCCTTGAGTCCCTGGAGCCTAGGATGCCTGGGGTGATAGAGCCACCGGGGGTCACAGTTGTTTGTGCCTCCCGGGCTAGGTCACTGCAGTCTTCCATTAGTCTGACACCTAGGGGCCCGGGCCCTGCCACCCTGGGGGAACAGGCCCTGGCAGACGCTCTGTGCACTCAGGGGCTTTGGGACCTGTGAGGGAGGCTGAGCAGGTGGGGCTCCCGCCCTCTTCCTGTCAACTGGAGCTTCTCTACAGGGGGAAAGTGACTAAAAACTGTTTGAGGCCCCTTCCCCTACCCCATCCACGGGTGTGGGGTCACGAACCCCAGGGACTGCTCTGCACCCAGCCCTCATTGTCCCTCATTGGGCCTCCTTAGAGAAGACACCCTGGGAAGGCAAGAAGAGCATCGGCCTGAGTCAGACAGACCCAGCAGGAAACCCAAAGTGATGGCGGCTTAGTCAAGATGGAAGCTTAGTTCTCTCTTATACTCGGGGTGTTTGGAGGTGGCCAGGGCTTGTACAGCAAGTGATGTCACAGTATCAGGAATCTGGCCCCTTCTACACTGTGGCTCTCCCACGCAGTTTTTATTTCCAAGGTCACCTTATAGTCCACGATGGCGGCCGAAGCTCCTGCCATGATGTCTGCATCACTGGCAGTAGGAAGAAGAAAGGGGAGTAGGGCGGGCGAGCCCTTTAAGGACCCTTCCTGATATCAAAGTCTGTTTCCATCCAGGTAAAACTTAGTCACGTGGCCACACCTAAGTGTAAGGGAGGCTGGGAAGTGTCTTAGCTCCGGGCGGCGATGCCCTGGTAAACTATCAGAGGTCCCATTTCCTTGGACTGCTGGAGGGGTTGGGGCAGGTGCAGGAGCCTGGAAGCCAGTGAGGTGAGCGATCTCTGTCCCAACCACTGCCAAGCTGTGTGCCCCTCGGCAAGCCCGCTCCCCTCTCTGAGCTCCTGCTGGTCTCCGTGAAATGCGGGTGTAGAAAGACTGTCTCCACGGCCCCTCCCTGCCCTGACACTTCGTGACCGTGACCGTGCAGCAAGGAGCCCAGGGAGGCCGAAACTCCGGATACGAACTGCTCTTGTTGAAAAGTTGCCTGTGCCAAGGTTTACAGATTCTTAAGAGTGTAAGACTTGATTATTTGATTTTCAACTTGTAAACTGATTCA
>NW_011909339.1:0-2221 GCF_000151845.1 Pteropus vampyrus | reverse complement strand
TTTGACTCCCTTTACCCTGTCTACCTCCCCCCTCCCCCCATCCCCCCACCCTCTGGTAACCACTAGTCTATAGCCCATGTCCATGAGTCTCTGTTTGTCCTGTTCATTTGTTGCTTTTAGGATTGTATCCCACATATAAGTGATATCATGTGATTTTCAACCTTTTCTGTCTGTCTTATTTCGCTTAGTATAATTATTTCAAGGTCCGTCCATGTTGTCGCAAATGGCAGTATTTCATCTCTTCTTATGGCTGAGTAATATTCCTCTGTATATATGTACCACAGACCACTAAATTTCTTAAGTGGGCTAATCCATGTTGGGTTTATGGCTTCTACTGATCATTATTTAAGTCCTTATGGTGCTTTCAGTACCTTTTAGTAGGGTGACATTTTGGGCCCTGCTGAGAACCATTAGCTGCTGACATCATAGGGTGGAGTGTAACAAACACCACGATGAAGTAGGTGGCTGAGGTAGGTGGCTTGAAAGTTATTTATCTATTTTTTGTGACAGTATTGCCACCCACACACCTTACTCCATATAGGTTCTGGCAATCTATGCCCCGAGCACCACCCCCATCCCTACCCCTCAGCCAGCCACCCACAGAAATGCCAAGCCCTTTTCCATCTTGTTTGTGGGTTCAAGTGTTAAGGAGGAAGTTTGTCTTCAGAGCTCAGTCCTTACCCAGTCCTTATCCCCACTGTCTGATTAACTGTGATTCTGCCAGTGTGGCCCCCAACCCTGCCAGACCCCAGGTTCCCTCCCCCCTTTCACATCTGCCTCTTTCCTGCCTTCCTCATTCTTCCCATGAGAGAACTCGCAAAAATACACACAAATGTTCATAACAGCTCATTTTTATTTTAATTATCATCAGTATACCCTGTTGTAAAATTTGATGTTTACATGATCAGCCATTTCTCAGTCCCCAGACTTTGGGGAGTTCATAGAAAATTTTGAGGTCTCTGGCCTTGTTCTGAAGTTACTGGCTGCACACAGGGGCCACTTGAGGTGGTAGACTTCATTTTCTTTTAGTTCTGCACTGGCTTATCTTGATTCAGTATCTCATTCAGCCTGTGGTAGTGACCAAATAGTGGTGTTTCTCTAGACTTCTTAGTCTTTCCTTTAAGGCTGGTAGTTTTCTTGGAGACTTTTTTACTAAGACTCTTTCGAAGGGGTCCTTTTGCCTTCGTGGTTATCATCGGTACCTAGAAGGACATCAGAGTGAGGCCAAAAGGGCACCACTGTTTTAGGGGAAGATGGGATATCGATGGGAAGGGGGTCTTCATGAGAAGGGTCGGGGCTGAGGAGGGAGTCTGTGCCAGGCATGGAAAAGATAAGATTCTTGGGGGCAGGGGAATTAATGAAAAAAAAAGAGTAGTTTGGGGAGAGTCATCTTACCTTGCCACCACCTCTGGACTTGGGTTCAGAAGTCTTTATCTTCTTTCCTTTGGTACTTGTGCTTGGTTGTTCCATATCTGTAGTAGGTTCTGGTTGTTTGTTGGTCACCTTAGCCATGGTGAAGCCTCCCAGTGGTCTCCTCCAGGCCTCCTGACTGTCCTATATATATATACACCAGTCCCCATGACAACAAGCCACACCCTTCAGCTTTGATTGCTCAGCAGGCCTCTCCACCAGCCAATTGTGGCTAAGGGGGCTTAGACATCACAAAGCACTACTTATGATACCTCTGTGCATGGGCAGGGTTGATGGGGAGGCCAAGATGTGGCTTAGACATTTTAAAGTACCATTTCTGACACCTCTGTGGGTGAGGGACATTCGATGAATAGGCAAAAGATGGTTTGGTTAAGACAAAGAGGGCTTTTTAACATCCTCAAAAGAGTCTTCCCAAACCGAACTGCCACCCCCCTCATATGTCTACGTTCAATGGTGGTGTTACACATGGTAGAGGATGAACTTTCCCTCCAAGCTATTCTCCAAGGCTGGCCATACCCAGTGGTTTATTCTGCTGTCTCCACCCTGAGTTATTAGCTAGTGTTTTGTATATCTTACCTAAAATTTCTCCAAAGACAATATGGCCAAATTTAAATATTGATGGATATGGGAATCATCTTACAAACTCACAAAAAGACAGCTCCCATGAATAAACATCTGGCATTAAAAACTGCTGATTTTGATTAAATTATTTTCTACCAGTTCTATAATTCGTAAGCAGGGATTAACTGCCCACTCATAAAGGTTGCTTTTATCTTTTATTCTATTCTCG
>NW_011909338.1:0-1018 GCF_000151845.1 Pteropus vampyrus | reverse complement strand
ATATTTATTCTAATATTAGTAAACATTATTTTCTCTCTTTATTCTCTTTTCAGATAGTATTTAGAAATGGCACTGCTTCTCTATCCATTTCTCTTTACTAAGAACAGTAAGTTTAAAATACATTTTTTTCATTTTCTCATTATGTGTGTTGCTATTATCCATTTGTACATTTTTTTTTCTTTCTTTTTCTCCTTTCAGACTTTTTGAACTCTTCGGGTGAAACTGAACTTTCCTTTTGGTGAAACATAACTGCTTAGACAGAAATGATTACTCTCTATGTTGGATCAAAACTGAGGGATCAGCTAACTATTTTCAGAGACTAGGCACAAACAGTGTCTTCCACTGTTTTAGGTGTGGCCCGCAGTCACTAAAGGTTATTAAACTGAAATAAAATCCTCTTAGGGGAGTCATTGTTCCTGACCTTCAATTAGGTCCACCCTACAAAGGGAAGTTTCGTATTACTTCTATGTAAAACAGAAAAAGTAAATGAAAGCTGGTCCACTTGAGGATTCTGTTTTTAAACAAAAACATCAAAATAGGTTTTCAGTTTTCTAGAGGACGAGAACCATGCAAGTTTTAATTTGATATGACACCTAGACCATTGTATTGTGATCATTCTTTAGGGACCAGATCAAATAATTAACCATTGAATTTACATCCTTCTGAATCATTAGACTCCTTATTCACATAGACTTAGTATAAACATACTGTGGGGTTCTTTAATCAAAATACTCATCAGCTTATGTGTCTTGGTTTTAACCAAGAAAACACAACACTACAGTGTTCATGAAGACTCCCTCTACTGATGAAGAGGAAGTAACACTTCCACTCTCAGGGACATATTACTGAAGTGATCAAAGAGGCACATAGAATAGTGGAATGGGTTTTAAATCCTGCTCTTGGGAACACAATGGCTCCATGGAGATGCTTCAGGGTAGTGAAACAGCAAAGTATTCTCCATATAACAGTTAAAAATTTAATTGCCCGATAACTCATTCATTGTTTTATCATTTTATAT
>NW_011909337.1:0-1102 GCF_000151845.1 Pteropus vampyrus | reverse complement strand
ATATAAAATAAAATAAAATAATAAAATAAAATATAAAATAAAATAAAATAAAATATGAATGGAGTAATTTTGGAGGCACTGACAGTAAAGAAAGAACTAAAATCTTTAAACAATGAGGTAGAGTACCTGGGAGTAGAAAGTGAGAGAAACAGAAGCTGATTGCATTTACTCCAAAGCTGGGGGTAGGAAGGTATTCACAAAAGTGGGTAAAATGGTCTGGATATAACAATACAGAACAAGGAGGAAATGTACTCTATCTAAATCCCCAGCAGTAAGATGGATATGGGAGAAGAAATATTAACTAGTAGGAAGGGCAGTGAGGGGAGCAGTGCCCTCAAAAGAGAGTGGGGTTCCAAGTAGAGCAAGAAAAAAAAGAGACAGAGAATTGTTTGAATATATAAGAAAATATGTTTTGAAAGTACATGAGTTCAAAAGGGATCAGAGGAAGGAGTTTAGGAGTTGGGTCAGAAAAAAATGCAACGTATAGAATGCACAGAGCTATGTGGAAGTCAGAGTGCACAGGATGGTAGGTGATCTAGGGTATCTGGGCCTCATATTATGGTTCAAATGGAGGCAATGGACATAATGAGATTAATTCTAATCCCTGAGGCTGATAGAGGTGAAGCTAAATTTTTGAAGCAGTATAAGAAAAGAGATGGATGTGTTATTGATTATATATATTCAAGTCTTCTTATAGGAGAATCATACATCTCTGATCCTTTGATTTTTAGGCTTAGACATGTGACTTATATCTTCTCCCCCACTTCTTACAGGAAAATTTGATGTTCTCATTCTCCCATTCTGCTTAACTCAGGAGTAACTTTGGGAAATAAAATGTGGGCAAAATTGAACTGTTACTTCTTAACAAAATCTTTTATATGTCACCCTTGACTTGCCAGATGCCTTTTATTTCTGCTAAAACACTGCAAATAATCTGATAGGCTGCTAAGTCAGCCTATTCCAACAAACAAGATGACATTGAGCAAAGAGCCACAGTCATTCATCATGGATATGTAGTGTTAGCAAGATGCAACCTTTATTGTAAGTCTCTAATGTTTTAGAGTTGTGTCATTGCAGTTAGTGTCCTGAGTGTTTCAGTGGT
>NW_011909336.1:0-2157 GCF_000151845.1 Pteropus vampyrus | reverse complement strand
TGGGTAAGCTAGCCAAGTTTCTTTTTGTAATTTTGATTTCTATTTGGGCATTTGCATAGTCGACTCAACTTCTGCCCACTCCTTCTCTATTTATTTTATATAAGATAAAGTCCCACCCCTATCCTGACCCTTGGGGTTTTTCTATTGTTTTTTGAGGAAACATTCAGCTTTACTAGATGACTTTTCTATTTAAAGTCTGGTCCAAAGAGATTTGGCTATTTTACTAAGCCTATTAATCTTGGCTTTTGTTTTGTTAATTTTCTTATTTTCATTTTCTCCGCTTCTTAAATATTCAAAATTCTACACTGAGAACTTCCTGTTTTTCTGGAGTTTTAACCTTCTCCAAGGAAATTTAGCCATTTAACAGTTCTTAAACTGACTGAGTTCTTGAAATCCCTGAGACTATACAAAGTTCTGTATGAGAGTCATTGACTCATGTTCCAGGGAGAAGGATGATAGTTCTCATCAGAGCTCAAGTGTGTGTGTCCCGAACAGTTTCAGAGCCATGGTCTCCTCACCACAATACTGCTGACAATTGATCATTGGCTTCTCCCACAGGGTGCAAGGGCTATGGCTCTTCTTCATGATTGTGCCTTGACTTTTGGCTCAATTCTGTACGTATGCTGGGAAGGGTGTCAGTAGAAGGATGCTCAGACTCCCAACGAAGTTATCTTCTGTCCTAGGTCAGTGGCCTCCAAAGGGCAACTTCTCAGCGTGACAGTCTTTGAAGACTCCCATGCTACTTTGAGACATCCTTTGAGACAACCCGTCCCCTTCTGCCGTGCCATATCTGCAAAAGTAGGACCCACTCTTTTCCCACGCTTTCCTTATTTGAGCCATTCGTGACACGTTATGTATTGTCTTCTCCTTTCCTTTACTCATGGAGAACTCTAGGTCTCCTTTTAATTCTTAGACTTCAATACATAGATATTAAACTTGGATGTCCAAAAGCCCTAACTAGCAGTAACCTCCTGTTCTTTCTTCTTCATGTCCTTAATTTTTTCAAATAAATGATGTTATCATGCTTTGATATGATGGTTCTGTTCAAGAGCAAGCATTTTCAGTCTCTCCTGCATGCAGGCTATGAATACTCAGATTCCTCTTCCGCAATCTATTGCCCTGATCATAGCTCAGGGACTGGCATCCTTTCCCAAGGCTAGAGCCAGGAGGAAGAATTCCCATGAAGTCTCTGTGCTGTAGGAGGAAAAAAAGCTAAGGTTCCAAAACAACAGACTACTGTAAACACTGAGTGTTTAGGATTAGAGGTGAGATGGATAGAGGTCATGTTACAATCCCAAGGGTTCTGAAGCAGACGAAGAGATTATAAGGTTAGGAACAGGATATAATGGACCAGCAGCATTTAAATGTATGGCTGGATTAAAACGTAAGCGACAAGAAACACATGCTTGTGATTCTTTGCTATAATCTAAGCTTTCTTCTGCATCATTATTGCAGGGTCAGTGATCTGCTAATACATACTCTGTGTATATAGTGATGTAGGTAGGAATGGGATCAATAAATACATATTATTGGCAAGTATGGTTGGGAAGGGCATCAAATATAATTTAATTTTTATTGATTAAATATTATGAAAACACATTTTTTAGAAAATGAGTCTCCTGCAATCTCAATCATTCAGAGATAACCACTGTTAACAGCGTGAAGTCTATTCTTCTATATTCTTTCTATGCATATATTAAAATAAATGTAATGTGCATGTACCCCACACATATATTTCATACAGAAATGTGACTATCCATAACTCTGTTTTCTAACTTGTTTATTCAGTTACCAAGTACTACCTTCTAAAAATAAATCTTGAAAATTTGAGTATTGCCTGAAAATTGTACTGAAGAGCACTAGATCTGATTAGATCTCTAAAGAAACATCAGGGAGAAATTTAAAAGATACAAATGACTAAGTCTGGAACCACTTATTAGAACCAATTATTTCACTTTTTATAAAGTAAAATGCTGGTACAGGATTAGAGATAACCTGAAATTGATGATTACAGCAATCACCAGTTAAAAACTGATGAAACATGATGTCTTTTTGGAGTACATCTGTGCCACTGTTCCAAGGGTGTTCCATTTTTATATTATTTCCTACTATTTAATAGGGTTCCAATTAGAACAGAAATTATTAGCAGAGGTCGAA
>NW_011909335.1:0-3102 GCF_000151845.1 Pteropus vampyrus | reverse complement strand
TTTTTTTTTTTTTTCCCAGCAGGAGCAGCCATTGGTCATGCTTGTTAGTCAATGACATCAGGCTTGCCCAGAGCTACTAGCATGCAAATTCCTCTCTTATACAATACACCACAAACACTCACAAACCTTGTAACATGATTTAAAGAAAACCATTGACCTTCCACTCTCTTGTTACCTTTCAAATATAGCTTCTTGCTTCTCTCTCTGCAGCATTCAGAATGGATCAGGACATTCTCATGTGTAAGTATACACTTAGGCTTAGAGAATCACAGTCCCATAATAGTGTAATAGAAAAAGCAGACATAAGTACATTTCCAGCTAACAGTACTGTGACCCTTGTCTCCTGGAGGCCATGCACATCTGGATCACTTATAGCTGGACTTGGGCAGCTAGCTGTGGATGGAAGAGGCTTAGAAAGTCACTCTAAATCTGTCTTCTTAATGGGGTATATTAATTTCATCTAATATCTTAGTCAGGGATTCTTTTGTGCACAAAACAAAAACTCCACTCAAAATAAATTAGGCCAAGCCCTAATTTCATTGACATTGGCCTCTCCCAGGAGTCAAAAGGTAAATGTGAAGAACTGAGGCTGCTTTTCTGTCTTCAAATGAACTCCATGGACTTTGAATCCTCTGTCCTCTTTTCTTTGCAGACTGAGAAGCTTCTCCACTTCTCCAAACCTTCGGCTTGCATGAGATTTTTCCTGGCCCCAAATCCACATGACTTCAGTCCATATGTCCTCCAGTATGTAATCTTGGTCTCTTCAGATTGTGTCAACTTTAGAGGTTTAAGTTTTTGGCACTGACTACTGAATCAAATTGAAGATAAAATTTGAAAATACATTATCACCCACTTCATTTTGTATAAAAGTTAATGTCCTGAGCTTGTGGAAATTCTTTTAAAATATCTTCTTCCATTTTCATCAATCTACTTCTGTAAGGTTGGTTTCTCTACTATGAGTGCTGTTAAAAGAAAATATAGACGGTTTAAATACAAGTTATCCTCTGTAAGTAGTGTCATCGTCAATACAACTGAGATTAAATTACTTAACCAAGAAGTAATCTCAGTAAAAACTTTAAATATTGATATACATAATGCTCACTCAAAACAGGTATGCACTGTGGAGAATCACTATTGAAACCATGAATTTTGTTTAGCTATGTTTATGGGACAACTAAAAGTTACAAGTGTAATAGTGATTCTCTATATTAATTGCCTTTATGTATATTTCCAATGAACAATGTGCATAATTTTTGTAATTCTTTTCTTTATTCCCATAGGCTATGTTTGTCTTGTTTATATTGAAAAGTAATTTTATGTCTGCAAGATCTAATAATAAAAATTTGGGTCTTGTAGTTTGTATATCCTTTTTCCAATTTAATTTTTGGTAATTCATTTTTATTGCATTTTACAACAATATTGGTCCATGGCAGTTTGGAAAATAATGAAAACAATGTGATCCTTCCCAATAAATGGCCTGAAAGGCATTGCTCTAATTCGGTCCCTTAGAGAACCAGTTCAAGATCCGCAGGATGAACCTATTAACTCACCTTAGACAAAGTGTTCAGCACTGGTCCAAAGAGTGGGTAGAACACTGGCTATCAAG
The DNA here is from genome assembly GCF_000151845.1 of Pteropus vampyrus. Classification (NCBI taxonomy): domain Eukaryota; kingdom Metazoa; phylum Chordata; class Mammalia; order Chiroptera; family Pteropodidae; genus Pteropus; species Pteropus vampyrus. Next base: position 1,496 of record NW_011909335.1, on the reverse strand, counting down.
TTATACAAGGCTGGTGTTGGCTTGGAAGTCAAGTCCATAGACATATTCTTTGTCCGTTTCATTAACTTCACTCTCATTATTCTTAATTTATCATGATGAAACAAAATTATCAATAGTCTGACCACCAATTTCAAATTCATGCTCTCTGTAAGGCTTCCCTTGGCTTGATCACTGGGAAAGGTATCCACACTCTACCAAAAAAGTGAAAAGGCCAGCATATGTCAATGAATAGAAGAAATAATGTAAAGAATCTCTAAAGATGGTCAGAGGATGTAGCACAGATGCTTAGAGAGCTTAACATAGTATATGCAGTTTTTCCCCTGCTGTACATAGACAATGTGAGGCTAAGTCTCAACAAGAAGGGACGGTGCTCAAAAAGGAAGTTAATTATTTAGCCAACATGTACTAAATACCTATTATGTACCATGCTCTGTGCTATGTTCCATGTTTAAAAAAACAGAACAGTGTTGCTCCCTTTAAGAAGTTCAAAATCTACATAGAGAGAAACAATAAAATATGATGAGTATGTAGGGTAGACATGGAAATACACCACCTAGATTCCCCTCCAAGAAAGACTTGCTGCTCAGCTGTCAGCTCCTTCGGGGTCATCTTCAGCTATGAAGAGCTATCTTGCCCAAAGTCTGGGGCACACACATCCAATGATCGAGTCAGAGATTTATAAAATTTCAGCCACTTTGGCCCAATTCTGGACACTTTGATGGGCACTGTTCTCTCCAGATGTCCTCACTAGGTTGGCTGAGGTTTTATCAGATCCCCGTCACAGCTTGATGTCTTTACCCAGTCCTGCTTCCTCCATTTTCTATCCAAAAATGTTGACCCTGAATATACATCTTATATCCCAAATATCTTGTACACATATATGCATTAGTGTCTGCTTCCAGAGAATCAAACCTGCACACTGTCATTTCAGCCTGACATATAGGAGACATGTGAGTCCAGAGCAGGGGATCTAATCCAGATGTGAACCAGGGCTGCTCAGAAAAGACTTTCTAGGAAGGAATGACCTTTCAGTTGAATCTGGGGGAATGAATACAAAATCGAGGCAGGGAGCAGAGCAAGGTGACCACATTCCTCTAGATGCAGGAAATGAATTACGAACAAATAAGGAGGCATACTATTGGCATAGTAGATTCTTGTTATTCGGATCTCAACTCAATCATGACCTCCTCCAGATGACTCCTCTGACCTTCTAATTTAGAGAAGCCACCTCATTCCTGCCTAAGTCATTCAACATCCATGCAAATGTTAATATCCATGCAAATGTTAAGAAGTCCATCTAGAATTGTAGACAGAGGGTAGACCAGTAAGCCAGGACTTAACTCTGACAGCCACAGGAAGACTTTGGGAGATTGGAAGTACATGTCCTGTACCATCTAAGTTGTGTCTTAGAAATGTACCTGGCAGCTGCATGAAGATTTTAATGTGGGGTAAGAGTGGGGATAGGAAGGTCAGTGCAGAGGCTTTTGCAGTGATAC
>NW_011909334.1:0-3112 GCF_000151845.1 Pteropus vampyrus | reverse complement strand
GGAACAATTCAGAGTTTGCCATGTTGATATTTGCTACAGGTTTCATCAAAAAATTGCACAATTGATAGGAACTCAGGCACCTAGCAATGTAACCTAGCTGACTATGTGTTTTCCCTTCCCAATTAATTACTAAAAAATAAGAAGGCATGAGAAAAACAGGGATAAAGTTTACTGTTTTCTGAAGATTTTTGTCCATGTACAATGACTACTTGGAGGGGAAAAACACTGTGTAATTCCCACATGATACAGAAAATATTATTAATCAAAAATTATACCTACACTGACTTTCAGAACAACTTATGTGAGGATGTGATACATTAGGACAGAATATAAAAAGGGCTTTATTATACTTGAAAATTTAAAGTACCTAGGAACTTTCTTTTTGTTACTTATGGTTCTCCAGGGAACATTCCTCTGCATAGTTCTTTAACATATTTCTACTCTAGAAATGCTAGTCTATTTAGTAAAACATCACATCGACTAAGTAGAATCACAGTTAAAAGGTAAACAACACAGAAATACAAATTTGACCATTTTTACTTCTGTGTTTTTTTATTGCCTTAAAGCCTTCTCTTTACTTAATAATTTTCCTGAAAAAAAGCATTTGTTGTTCCAGTTAGAGGTCTCCAGAGGGCAATAATGAGAAACATCATATCTCCTCTGCATCACTCAAGGGCCCTAATGTAGTAATAGGAATAATGTTCCAAAAGCTGTTCTTGGACATCAGCTACATGTTTAATTTGGCAGATTCAATGGCTAGTACTATTCCTTCAGCCAATTTACGAGAAGACCCTCCCTTTCTTACTCCTTCCCTTTTTTTCATACCCATAAGCTCTCTGTGAGCTCACAGTAACTGTAAACATTTTTAGAATATCCATGTTATTCTGTTATTAACAGAGATTTTTATTCTAACTTATAAGTGTTTCATACTTTTCCTTTCTTAAAACAATTCTTTCATATTTCAGAAAACTATTCTGAGGGGGTAAATCCTAATACCTAAGTGCAATCTTTAAAAATTACTTTAATGTATTATTATTAGGTTTATTAATATGACTTAACTTTCATCTCATTAGTAAGAATTCAAGGTTCTTATCTTTTTGTTGATTATGTGATATGTTTTTAGCCTATTTGTTTCTGTAGTCAATTTGCCTTACGTAAAACCTACGAATTTAGAAGGGATAAAAGTTAAATTAGAAACTCAAAGAAAAGACATCTATGAAGCTAATTCTACAAATTTATTTAAAAAGGCACATGAAATAGAATAGCAAAAACATTGTTGGAAAAGAAGAATGAAGTGAGAGGACTGACACTGATTTTAGGACTTAATTTATGTTACGATAATCAGGACATCATGGTATTGGCAAAAGGATAGACACATAGATCAATGGAACAAGAAGAGAGTTAAGAAATAGGCCTGCACAAATATGGTCAATTGATTTCTGACAAAAGCGCAAAGGCAACATAATGGAGAATGGAAAGTTTTGTCAACAAATGGGGTTGGAACAACTCGACAACCATATGCAAAAAAATGAACTTCGACGTTAGTCTCTCCAGATAGAAAAGGTAATTCAAAGTAGATCGCAGATCAAAATGTTAAATATAACACTATCAAAATTATAGAAGAAAACATAGGAGAAAATCATCATAATCTATGGTTAGGCAAAGAGCTTTTAGATATGACACAAAAACACATTCTATTAAAGAAAAAAACTGATAAACTGAAATTTGACAAAATTAAAAACTTTTGTTTCAGGTAAAATACTATAAAGAGAATGAAAAGAGAAGTTATAGACTAGGAGAATATATTTGCAAAGACCATAACTAACTAAGAACTTGTATCAAGAATATATTAAGAAATTTCCAGGTTCGAAGAAACATGGCAGAGTAAGAGACATGCCCAGATCTCTCCCCCTGAAACAACAATAAGCTGAGCATCTAAAACTCAACAAAAAACGCCCAAACTGCACACCAGCACATCCGAGCATGGGATCTGTGCATAAGAGCTACCACAAGTCAGAACCCCGGGTGTTGGGTGGTGGACTGGGAGAAATAAAGAAGCTGCCTCTCACAGCCAGCAAAGCTCACTGTAGGAGGAGGGGAGGAGAGAAGGTGCAGCGAATTCCCTGAACGGCCCTGCCTAGGAGAGCTGTGAATTCCACGCATCCGGTGGCAGGGCCCAGTCAACAGGGCAGAAAGCAGAGAAGCGGCTGGCAGAGAAACAACAGTTGATTCTAACCAGCCGCAGTTGCAAAATCGAGGCTAAGCCACAGCCCCAATCCCCAAGCCAGAGGGCCCCTCCCTTCATACATTCTAAGACCCTTCACCACAGAGCCCCAGGGGAATCTGAGCAAATGCTACCGAAACTGTTGCTGACACTGACAGGGACTGAAACTGAGGGTAGTGAGCATAATTAAATATCTACAAGAAAATAAAAAGGTATTATTAAGGCTTTATATAAAGCAGAGATGCAAGAGACTTAGACGCTACCTAACTGGAAACCAAAAGAAAAACGCCTTCTTTGCAGAAGGCTAAAGAGAGACCTTTACATAATAAATCTTCTTTCTGGAAAAAATACAGAATACATTTCCATTAATGCCCAGGTGGAGAAATAGTCCATTAAACACCATGAACAACCAAGGTGACAAGGCATATCAGAAAAAAAGAGAAAAATATCCAGTAAACAAGTTTACAGACATAGAAATATGCAACTTAAATGACAGAGAATTCAAAATGGTATTTTTGAAAAAAACTCAGTGAGATCCAAAACAAATCATATCAACAATTTCAGGAATTGAAAGAAAAAAAATAGATGAGAAGAGCAAGGAGACTGAAACCCTCAAAAAAACAAAAAAAAAAACAAAAAAAAACAGAATAGATCTTCTGGAGACAAAAAAAAAAAAACTGCACGAGTTGCAAAATGAAATAGCAAGCTTGGGAAATAGAGTCGACAACATGGAGGAAAGGATCAGTGATATTGAAGACAGAAATCTAGAAATAAATCAGAAGAAAGAAGAGAAAAACCGAAGAATGAAAAATAATGAAAGAGAAATACAAGAACTAGCTGATACCATCAGGAGAGGAAACATAAGAATAATGAGAATTCTTGAAAGAG
>NW_011909333.1:0-4293 GCF_000151845.1 Pteropus vampyrus | reverse complement strand
GTTTTGTTTCACCGTCTCTGAGCTGACTCAATGTCGCCCTGTGGAAAAGCGAGACCTTTGCACGTGTCATTTCCAGGGTCTGCCTCAGCTGGCCAGGCTAGCAGGAAGGAACCGAATGCAGGTTGCGATGCAGCTCATCACCTGTCCAGCTCTGTGCGCTCAGTGTCTCCTTCTCGCCCCTCTTGCCCTCTCCCCGTTAACGGTTTTTTTTTTCAACCCTGAAATTTGCATTCAAAATATTTGTCTTCCTCTGGGAAAGCCACATATCCCAAATCAACCTTCCGCGAAATGTCCGAATTACTCTCTCCCTCTTCGCCGTGGCCGGCTTCGTTGCCGGGATGTTTCACTTCAAGGAGCAGTGTCAGACACAGCCCGCATGCCCCTGCCTTCCCGTGGCTGCATCCAGACAGACTCGGTGACAGCATCAGAAGTCTGGGAGCCTAACCATTGCTGTGTCCACCCGCTGAGAACCTGGGCACTTCCCGAAAACACGGGACGGACACACGCTGTTCAGGTGGCAGACGCCGCCTTCAGTTCACACAGCGGGGACGCAGTGTCCAGTGAGGTCCCTTCACTGTGTCACGATGGTGTGTGAGTGAGTGTGTTGTTGGGATTTTTGTTTCAGTGTTTGTCTCCCAGTATTTTAAACTTAATTTAAAGAAAAAGATGTTTCTAAATTGTATTTATTCACTGCGACTTTCCTTAGCTTTTGTGCTGCTGCTCTGCTGGTTTCGTGAGCCCAGTTGTGTTTGTGCCTAGATTGTAATTTGCTAATAAATTTCTAGAGTGCTGCTTGTCGGTGTGTTCCTTGTGGTTCCTGTTTGGTCTACAGTCGCTGGTGCACTCACTGTCACCGGGGGAGCGGCGGGGGCGGGGAGGGTAGTGAACCCCTCACGAGTCAGGGGTGACTTCCCCGGAGTTCCGGTCCTTAGAACATCGCGTGGTGCGAAGCTGGCATTTGCGTCGGCCGTGCGTCACACTAACGATGTCAAGGCCGATGCAGGTGAGGCGAAGGGCCTCTGGAATCCTGGCTGGTCCCACAAACCCTCGTGTCATTCGTGTAGACCACTGCAAAGTGGGCGTTCCAGAGGGTGAATTTTTCTAGATGACTGTCTGATTTTATGAATCCCCAAACTTTTTGATTCATAGATTTTATTTACTTTTCTGAGCAGCTTTAGGTTTACAGAAACAGTAAACAGCAAGGAGAGCTCTCGGGAACCCCCTCCCCCCCACCTTTTATTAATACCTGTCGTTGACGTCTTGCTTTGGTGCCTTTGTTTCAGGCGAATCCGTACTGACACATCCTGTCGCTGAAGTTCACGCTTTGCGTCCAGCGTCATTCTGTGCCGTACGGTTTAGTGGGGTTTGAGGAAGGCATAATGTCATATATCCATCATCATAGCGTCACGCGGAATGGTTTCACCACCCCGAAAAGCTTCTGTGCTCCACCTAGTCACACCCCCCCCCCGGCAGCCACTCCTGTTGTTACTGTCCCCCTATTTTGCCTTTCCGGAACATCCTGCAGTTGGAGCCCTACCGCGCGCACACAGCCTTTCCGGATGAGCTTCATTCACTTAATAGTGTGCATTTGGGGTTCCTTTCCCCGCCCCCTTCTCTGTGTCTGGCACTTTTGTTTTGTTTTTAATTTTATTAGTTCCAAGTATTTTGGGTTCTTTAATGTCCATTGTGGCGTCATAGTTGGTTTCGTCTCATCAAGGAGTCTTGTTCCATCACGTGGGTTTGCCACTTAGTTTATTTGTTCACTGACTGAAGGACATTTTGGTTGCGTCCAGGTTTTAGCAATTAGGGAGAAAAATGCTACAGACATTCACGTGCGGGTTTCCGTGTGGGCCTGAGTTTTCAGCTCGTTTGAGTAAATGCCTGGGGGGGGCAGGAGCTGGGGTGCAGTGCAGTAGCTGGGGTGCTTAGTTTTGTGAGAAGCCCCCGGAGTGCCTTCCGAGTGGCCGCCATTCCTGGGCATCCCGTGCCATTCCGCATCCCGGGCAGCGCCCACGTGGGCCCGCCAGCTGCCCCCGTCCTCGTGGCCTCCGGCGGCGTCCAGATTCGAGTCTGCCATTCGCACAGGCTTGTGGTGGCATCTTGTTGCTGTTTGAAGCTCCAGTTCTCAGTGACCTGACCTCAAGCTTCTTTTCATACGCTTTTCTAGTTTTCCTTGTTTTTTTTTTCTTTTTTTTCTTTTTATCGTAACCTTGCGAAAACGTTATCACACGTTTTCTCTGACTTTGTGAAATCAAGAACTTGAACTTCACCTTTGTCTGTGATTCAGAGTTACCCCTGTGACATGCCACCCTCGGCAGCTAGTGGTCCAGATAGGAAGTAGATGCTTAATGCATGATGTGTTGTCATGTAGTTGCACGACTTTTATATCTGAAAGGTACCTAGCAACAATTTAATTCCACGGCCTCACCCTTGTTTCTTACTCTCAAACATATCAAGGAAAAGAACTAAGGACAATTAATTAGGAACAAAAATAGGAAGCATTCGTGGCTAGAGCCTCCCACTCTCCCTTCGGCCCTTTCTGTATGTGGCCAGCGCAGCCTGGTGATGGGACATGGTGACTGGCTCGTATGGCAGAGCGTACTTGAGTGTTGGGTGTCCGCCCAGAGAATCCAGGAACCTCGTTGGAAACCGAGAGAGAGGACGGAAGCGTTGCCTGGCCCGCGCCAGCTGCTGCCCCTCAGATGGGTAGGCAGAAAGGCAGGGGGACGCACGTCTCACGTGCCTGGGCCCATCAACTCAGTCCCTGGGAGTGCAGGCTCGTGCCAGCGTGCTTCCCTCCCTTCCGACCACCTCAGCCAGCCACATCTGGCCCGGACAGACGTGGCGGTCGCCTGGGCTTCCTGAGGCATCCTCATTCTCAGGCATCGCTCAAGGACAGGTGCGGAGGGGCGTTGGGGGAGAAGCACGTGTCTCCAGTGCCTGCATCCAGCCCTCTCTGTGATCGGAAGGTGTTAGGGCCAGCTCTGCCCTAATTTTAAGCTTTCTAAGGTCTTCTCAGGACCTTTCAAGATGCGCGTCTAAGAGCACCCTCAGAGCTGGGGAACAGGCTTAATGCCTTTTTCTGACCTTGCGGAATGCTGCAGATAGGGTGTGAAAAAAGCGAACCGGACAGCAAGACGTTCACTAACGACCCTCAAGCCTCTGAATCAGACTCTTTATCCAAAGTTGACGATAGTTCAGAATAAGAAACATGAGATAAATTTACATTCTAGGACTGGAACTGAGATTTATAATGTTTACTACGTGCCAGAGACTTTTATTTTATGAAATCCCTACAGTAGTTCTGAGATCGTTCTGAGATCACCAGTCCCTCTCTCCCCTTCCCTTCCCTGTAACGCAGTGTTGCCGGGAGACCGAGGCCACCGTGCTGTATCCAGTTACACGATGTATGTTTGTAACGACAGGGAAGAACGGTGTCCCCTGTGTCATGAGGTGGAAACGGAGTCGGGCGTTGGCTGCCGTGTGCCGTGTCCGGGTGGAAACACACACCTGCTTTCAGGGCAGGATTGTGGAAGGAGCCAGTCGTTCTGAGTTTCCACGAATCACATTCAGACCATCTGCTTCACCGCCACGGAGTTCTCTGAGTTAGTTCATCTGGAAGGTTCCCAGCAGTACTCAGCCTGCCGGGTGACGAGCCCGGAGCCATTAGCTGTTGTGTTTGTCGCCGCCCGTCCCCGGGAGAGCGGCCCCCGTGAACTTGGGCCTGGGTTCTGTGTCCGTATCGGAGGCTCCACCATGGAGCCGATTGGGCCTCAGTGCACAAAGCGCTTTCAGTGAGCATACCTTAAATAACTTCTTAAAGCAAGTGACCATCGCATTCCGTAACATCAACCCTAAACTATCGTGTCTGTAACGAAGTGATTGGGGATGGATGAATTGAGTTTCATCTGGGATTTGCAAAATACCTCAAGCTGTTTTTCAAACATTTTGAAATAGATTTTGTAACATTTTCCAAACATACTTATCAAGTATATTTTCTCTAATTTTTAAACTTTTGTGTATTTTAAGGAAAATTTCATCCGTATGTTTCTGATTCGTTTGCACTTATCGAAGTCATTTTTTAAGAATTTGTTTTCCAAGAAGCCTCAGGAACCCTCCACATGAACTCTGCCAACTTTAAAAGCCTATTTCTCAATCCAGATTTTTTTTCCTCAAAGATTGTGGATGAAATGTTTTCGTTCAGTTTACAATGCAGAGCCTGTTTCTAAGCTCGTTCTGAATTAATATAATAGGTTCTTCTGCATTTGCTGTGAGAAGCAGCTTCATCTGTTT
>NW_011909332.1:0-1612 GCF_000151845.1 Pteropus vampyrus | reverse complement strand
AGCCAAGGACGAAATTGAGTCTGTGGTTCTCGGCAGAGGCTGGAAAACCAGGCTAGGCCAGTGCTGGGCTGTCACAGGGCTAGAGGTTAACCAAGGTGGCAGTGAGGCAGGGTGACCGGGCACCTGAGACCCCACCCCGCCTCTGGGGCCACACCCCCAATGCCCCTGCCCCCTCCCATACCAGCTCCTGCATGCTCACCCAGACTGACGACCCAGGGCAGGGCTGGAAGCTTCCCGTGTTCACACTGGGGAGGCCAGGGGCGGGGAGGGTCTGGTGAAGGCCACCTCAGTCAGGGGAGGCATCGGGGCAGAGCTGGGCCTACTCAGGTCTCCCCGGTCTGGCCCAGACTGCACCCCTTTCACGTTGCCAGTGGTGTAATAGGAGCCCCATGCCTGGCTGTACCCCCAGAGCCTCCGTGGCATGGCTGTACCCCCAGAATCCCAAAGAGCCTGGCTGTACCCACAGAGCACCCCAGAGCCTGGCTGCACCCAGGAGACCCCACAGCCTGGCTGCAACCCCGGAGCCCGCATGCCCAGCATGCACCCCAGCCTGCTTTTCTTCGAGGGAGAGCAGCCTCCCCCCCGCCCAGCCTCCGCACCTGGCACGGAGCCCGCCCCCCCGCCATTGCCCCAGGGCCTCTGCACACGCTGCTCCTGCCCACGTGTGGACACCGCAGGCCCCGCGATGCCACCTCCTCCCGGAGGCCGTCCCGGGTCCCGCCCTGCAGGCTCCTCTGTTTTGTGCTCTTCAGATGACGTATCTGCAAGAGCCGCGACCGGTTTCCCCTTTAGACTGAGTGTCCCCGTGGGCCGGGCGGCACACTGCCCCTCACGGCAGCCCCGCGCGCCCAGCACAGAACAGGGGCGACTGTGGACGCGCACCTCCCCCACCCAACAGGATCCGGCTGCCAGGGGTGGGGCTGGTGGCTGAGATGCCATCTGGGGGACAGTGAGCGGTGGGACCCTGCACAAGCCAAGGCTCGAGCCCCAGCACCTGCCCCACTGTCCCGTCAGACTTCACCCACAAAACCCAAAGCCGGAGACGAAGGACTAAGAATTCCAAGCCGCCGTCCGGGAAGAGCCCTGGGCGCCTGCCCGGCCACCCTGCTCTAGGGCCCGTGCCCCTCACGGTGCCCCCCACAGGCCAAGAGCCCGTCCTCATCCTCATCTGCCATGGCCGTGGCCCAGCCCCTGCCACCCCGTCCATGGCCACTGCCCAGATGCTCTCTGGTGCTCTTGAACCTTCTGGATCATTCCAGGAAGTTGCTCCAAGGGCATGGCAGTGGGGAGTGGGGCACCGGCGGGGGCTGCTGACGCCCTGCCTTCCATGACAGCCGAGAAAACAAGAACAGACTGACATCTGCAGAAAGGTGCTTGTTGAGCAGAGTCCTTCCCATGTAATTATGCGCAGAACCCGCGAGGGGCCCCCGAGTGCGCATGGAACAGCTGTCCCATCCCCTGCACAGCCGTAAACGCAGACGGGCTCCATAAAACCGGCAGACCGCGACTCCTTGCAGGCAAAGCCACCTGCACTGTGACTGCGGGCGGGGCGGGGCTGCGGGGTCGGGCGGCCGGCTGCAGGAGCGGATGTGCCAGCCCCGACTGGCCACCA
>NW_011909331.1:0-2098 GCF_000151845.1 Pteropus vampyrus | reverse complement strand
TAGTCTGAATAAAATATGAAAACATATTTTGATCTCCTAAATAGAGTTTTCTTTCTCCTAAATGGGGTTCTCAATAAGGAGGATGCAGTGAAATACAGTTCAGGGGCTACCGATTAAATTTCATCTGCTCTCTTCTCTCTCAGCAGTCTGTTGGGCGGTCTGGGAAGAGTCCTGTAACCTCTTTGACTCTTGTTGTCTTTAACTGTAAAAGAAAGAGCTTAGTTTACTTATTAATGGCATTTGATACCCTTTGAGAATAAATGCTTTACATAAAGTCGCCATTGAATAATTGTTGAATTAGTTGAATAATTGTTGAATTAGTTGAATAATTGTTGAATTAGTTGAATAATAGTGTGATGCCATCCTGTGGGGGAACTTGAGTGTGTTATTGAGAACGGCTGCAAGAAATGTAGACTTCACATTCACTCCATTAGTGCTATGTAGAATCTGTAAACCAAGCACACTGTAGTCACTTCAGGCTTTTGTGAATGATTGTGTCAATATAAAGATAGGCAACCTCTAATATTCATGTAAGACTTCTTTACTCCGGTGTGTAAACGTCTTTTCCATAAGGACACTAAGGGTGGTGGAATATCTCTCCCACAGGTGCCCAACAAGGAAAACGATGTATTTTAGTTTGACCTCTGGAGTAGCAATAGTTTCAGAAAATTTTTCAATTCACTGAAAATATAGTTCACAAACAACAAAATGTATTTTATTCTTTCCATCCCTCTGTCCTGCTCCTATATATCTTGTGTTTCTAGTCTTTGCTTTCTTACTTGAGGGATGATAATTTTTCTCTAGAGCACAAAGGATGAACACTCTTGACCTAAAACTCATTGAAGAAAAGCATGGAACATCTGCCAGTTCAAATCCATTGCTCTAAAGGTTTTACTTTCTGTTCATGTTATCTCTGGGTGGTCCATGGAGGTCAGAGGCAGAGACTTCATGATTGTTCCAGAATCTGAAGTCTTTACTAAGAAAGATGAAAAGAGAAGGAAACCACACAGGGTACAGAGCTACTGTTTCTAAAAGCCTGCTGCCTGCAAGACACAATAAACTGAGCTCAGTGTTGTATTGTTTTGTTTTTTCAGAAAAGCAGCCATCTTGACTTCACAAAGAGTGATGGTCAGAATATTTACTGGTACAACGGAGGTACTGATCAATCAGAATGAATGCTGCCCAATCAGAATAGACACCAGCTGTAAATAGCCAGTGTGTCCATACTGGTGCACACCAGCTTTTAAAATTAGTCGTTGCAGGAGCTACTGAAAATATAAAAAAAGAATCTCAGGTCTCAGAGTCCCTTATTCCAGGGGTCCCCAACCCCGAAGCCTTGGACTGGTAAGGTTTATGGCCTGTTAGGAACCAGGCCAGACAGTAGAAGGTGAACTGCAGGCAAGCAAGCGAAGCTTCATCTGTATTTGGAGCCTCTCCCCAGCACTAGCATCACCACCTCAGCTCTACCTAACATCATCAGGCACTAGATTCTCATAGGAGTACTGGTCCCTGGTGCCCGAAAGATTGGGGACTGCTGCTACTAAAATTAAATTTATTTTACACTAACGAAACACCTCCACCTGATGTCTAAGAGCATGTTCCAAGTAGATCTCTGGATTTCTTACCCACTTATCCATCTTCTATAAATGTATTGGTTTCCCAATCTCCCCAACCTCAGTAAATACTACCATGATTTACCAGTTGCTGGAACAACCAGTAAATTCGAAAAATTCAGTTGGTGATACCTTCAAAATACATCTTGATCTGAACAACTGACCACCATTGTTTAACCACCTAAACTACTGCAAATTAACTGGTCTTCTTTCTTCCTTTAGCCGGCCTACCATTCTATTCCTGTAACCTCTCTACACTACTTGAATCACTCTAACCTTTATGTTTCTTGGAAACACCCATCTCATTTTCTCCTCAAGACCTTTACATTGGCTCTTCCTGCTGGCTGATCTGCTCCTCTTCCAGAGATTTGCACGGCTTGCTCTTCATGCCAATCAGTGCTCATACAAAGGTCACCCTCAAAGAAGTGTTCTTTTGAATCACTAAACTAGCACCCACCCCCTTACACTGCTTTATTTTCTTCAGA
>NW_011909330.1:0-2142 GCF_000151845.1 Pteropus vampyrus | reverse complement strand
GAGATCTGGTATACCTCCAACATTGTCCCCAAGATGTTGCTGATTATCATAGCCGAACAGAAGACTATCTCTGTGGCTGGCTGCCTGACACAATTCTACTTCTTTGGATCCTTGGCTGCAACCGAGTGTCTTTTGCTTGCTGTGATGTCCTATGACCGCTACCTGGCCATCTGTCAACCTCTCCGCTATCCCATGCTTATGACTGGCCACCTCTGCATTGGGCTGGCAGCCAGCTCTTGGCTCTGCTGCTTCCTCCTGACAGCAATCACTATGGCCCTACTGTCCAGATTAACCTTCTGTGGACCCAATGAAATCGACCACTTCTTTTGCGACTTTACTCCTCTGGTTCATCTCTCCTGCATGGACACCTCACTGACGGAGACCATCAGTTATGCCACCTCTTCTGCAGTGACTCTCATCCCATTTATCCTCATTACAGCTTCTTATTCCTGCATCCTTGCTGCTATCCTAAGAATTCCATCTGGCACCGGCCGGCAAAAGGCTTTCTCCACCTGCTCCTCCCACCTCGCCATGGTCACGGTGTTTTATGGGACACTGATTGCCACATACCTCGTGCCCTCAGCCAACTCATCCCGACTCTGGCACAAAGGGTCCTCTCTGCTCTACACCATCCTGACACCCATGTTCAACCCCATCATCTACAGCCTGAGAAACAGAGACATCCACGAAGCCCTGAAGAAGTGCTTCAGTCAGAAACCAGGTTTCCTCAGATGAAGCAAAAAAGGAAGAGAGCCATATTTGTCCGAGGGCTGATGAACTGGATTGAGTCATTTAGAGTCTACATAAAAGGCAGCTACTTAAACCAGGAGCTACCAAAGCCAGATGACCAGATGCCTCTGAGTATGGCTGTGGACATTGCTGAGTTCTGACAGCTTCTGACGAATTGATGTCCCAGGAATGGTCTAAGCATGTCCAATCCTGCTCTATCATCTTTTGTAGACCTGGATCCTTGTATGCAAAAGCTCACATCCAAAATGAACTGGTAAGGTTAGTCACTCATTTATTTAGGTATTTATTGAGGATCTACTGTGTCCAAGGCATTGTACTACATCTAAGTGATAAACAAACAAAAGCAGGCAGTCTTTTCTCTCACTAAGCTCACGTTCTATAAGCAGAAGACAAACATTAATCAAATAACTAGTGTAAAACTGCATATATAAATATAAAATTACACTTGCGATTCAAAATTTAAAATAATAAGATGACCAGTATATATCTATTAGAATGACCAAAATCCAAAACATTAACAACACCGAATGCTGGTGAGGATGTGGAATAGCAGGAACTTTCATTCGTTGCTGGTGGAAATGCAAAATGGTAAAGACACTTTGGAAGACAGTTTGAAAGTCTTGTAAAACTAAACATACTTTTACCATATGAATCAGCAACTACACTCTTTGGTTTTTACCTAAATGAGTTGAAAACTTGTGTCTACACAAAAACTATACATGGATATTTATAACAACTTAATTTATAATGGCCCACTCTTGGAGGCGACCAAGATGCCATTCAGTAGATGAATGGGAAAATAAACTGGTATACCCAGACCATGAAATATTATTCAGCACTAAAAAGAAATGAGCTAGCAAACCATGAAAAGATATGGAGGAAACTTAAATGCATATTACTAAGTGAAAGAAGCCAAACTGAAAAGGCTACTATATGATTCCTACTATACGGCATTCTGGAAAAGGCAAAACTGTGGAGACATTAAAACTGTCTACAGACATTAAAAAGATCTGTGTTGCCAAAGGCTAGGTTTGGAGAGGGGTGAACAGGCAGAACTCGGAGGATTTTTAGGGCAGTGGAACTATTCTGTATGGTACTACAATAGCAGATATATGTCATTATACATTTAGCAAAATGCATAGAATGAACAACGTCAAAACTGAACTCTAATGTAAATTATGGATTTTGGGTGGACACGATGAGCCAGTGTAATGTGGGTTCACTGATTGTAATAAAGGTATAATAAAGGAACAACTATGGTGGGAAAGTTGATAGTGGGGGAGGCTATGCAGTCGTAGGCAGGGGTTCTGTGGAAAATCTCTGTACTTTCCATTTAATTCAATTTTGCTGAGAACCTAAAACTACTCTAAAAATAAACTTATTTAAAAAATA
>NW_011909329.1:0-2656 GCF_000151845.1 Pteropus vampyrus | reverse complement strand
CCATTCTTTCCTCTCAAATGTTGGTTTCATTTCATTTAAACATCTGCTCTAAAATAATTTACCATTTCAGCTGTTTAACTTCTAGCGTTTGTGACTCATTCTGCCTTCTTAATCACTTCCAAAAAAGTAGTTGTAATCTGCCTCAATTGCTTGGTGGAGAGGAAGCAGAACCCATTTATTCCCTTTCATCACAATTTAAACTGGATGCTATATTATTCTGAAAGTGGATCAAATTATGTTTATAAAAATAATTTTCAAATGATGACATTAAAACACTTCTTTTTACACCTCTTCTAGTAAGAATGCAGTGTATTTGTAAGTTTTTAAAGATTACGAGGAGAGAAATGTTATAATAATTTCTATTACTCAACTCATTCTTCTTTGTTAGCCTTTTCATATGAACTGAGAAACATCAGAAGTGCTATCAAAATTGCTTTTCTGTATAGGCCTGGCTGTTTTCATACAAAGGGATATATGCATAGGTTTATGTTTTCACTGCATTTATATGTGAAGTTTATTTCATTTATTCGGTTCTACTCATTTATTTGATTTTAGGGGGCCTTTTTCTCAACTGTATTTGTAAGTTGGTTTTCTTTGTATCTGAGTCCTAAATGTACATAATTTTAAAGTCACATTGTGCTATGAACTTATACAAAATCTATAGCAGAAAATCCATGGCCTTTTTTTCTCTGAACACCATCCAACTTTCCAGAGGCAATACTTTTCATTGTTTCAACTATTCTCCTATACCATTGTGTCTTTATTTACTATGTTACACATTATTATTTTGCTTCTTGTTATAGAAGATGGGTGATTATAGCTTGCTTATATTTTTAGCCCTTCTCCCCCCTATAGTTATGTCAACAACTTTGTTTGAAAAGAAAATCACTCTTTCAATCTTACTACTTAGTAAACAGTACTTCATTTATATTTTCTTTTATAATACAACATAGGTTGTTTAAAATTGCCTAATTTTTTTTCCATTTTTTTATATTTTATTGTAACATTGTTCACTCAACCACAATTTTTCAAAAAGTACTAATTTTATAGTCAATCCTCTCAAGTAATATAGGTGATAAATTTTATTTTTGTTTTGTTTTTATTTTTTGAGGGGGAAGGGAGGCTTGTGCAAGCCCTATCTCACCATTGCCCACTGTTGATTGTGTTGAAATTCTCTTCATTTTTATAATTGCATCAATTTAAAACAAAGTATGTCATAGCTGAATGGAGGATTAAGTCTATGATTTCATACTTTTTTCTAAAAAAAATCATATGTAGTTTACAAATTTATTTAAGAAATTTTCTATTTTATAGTTTTTATTTGAAATTGGTATTATTAACCATAATAAATAAACCTAATTAATAAAACTAATATCTTAATTTTACATAATAATAGATACTTTACAGACTACTTCCAGAGGAATGATTTAATCTAGTCACATTTTGCTATTTTAATTTCACATTTAGAATCATCATGTGATGTTTGCTTTCAAATTGAAGCTTATATATTGCTATTTCCATTTACTTTAATAGTGAAAACCCAAATCTGTATAAAACCAGTTCTCTATTCAGTTCCTAAACCAACCTCAAGTAGATATGATCAGCTGATGTACCACAATGTTCTATTTCTTAAATTCATACCCCCATTTTCTGAAACAACAATTTCATCTCTTCTCTTTCCAAACTTTCAAAATTTCCTACTACCTCCTTGTTCACAACTACTATCTTTGCCTCCCACTTCAATGAGATCACTGAAACCATAGAAGAGCTACTCTAATATTTTGCTCACCTGTCCCTGAAATTTTTTGAAAAACTATGGTATCTAAAATATTATAACATGAATGGTTGCAAGAATGTAATTGCTGATATATGTAAAATATTAACATAACAATTTATTTCAATGCTAAAAAGTTTTAATGCTATTTTCAAAGAGAAACATAACAGAATAAGATTTGAGGTAAGTAAAAAATACACATTTTTATTATAAAGTATTAGAGGATGATTGTAAAAGAAGAATTGGAACAACATATCCAGAATAATTTCTCTGTCATAACTGCATTTTAGGTACTTCAATTTTAGGAAAACTATGAGATTGTGAAAATATATTCCGTCTTATTATGCATTCTACACATACATCTTGATATACTTTTAAGGATACATAGGTCCCATTTTGAAGAGTCTGTTCTATAATATGGTGAATTCCCAGAGTTTTAAGAATGAGTGGTTTCTTGACTCAAACTATTCAGGAAGAGGCAATACCAGGATCAGAATGCAACTAAAAGTGTCCTTGATTGTTCAACTCTAGGAAAATTTACCTGACGTGGCTAAAAATTTAAGAAGAAAAGAAATATTTGATGCCTGGGTTGCTAACCTATGTGTTGAAATATCCTTAAGCAACATAAAGGTCAATTCTTTCGTGAGTGATTATAACAAAGCAGAAGTATACATCTAAGAAGTGAAAATAATATGCATATACATCATATTAGAAAGGATAAATACTTTTATAATTATATAGTAGAAAATTATTCATCATGAAAGTCCACATAGTGGTTACCTGTGGGAAGAAACAGTGAGTGGAAGGAAGTAGAAGATAGATTTCTGGTGTGTTGGTTCTCTTTCATTCTTTTCTTTAGTGTTTACATAGGTGCATTTTCTT
>NW_011909328.1:0-1335 GCF_000151845.1 Pteropus vampyrus | reverse complement strand
CACACACACACACACACACACACACACACACACACAAAACAGTTCTATCAGATCACAATTATGATCTCATCTAACTTTACTGCCTTAAAGGCCTATCTTCAAATACACTTACATTAAGGGTTAGGGCTTCAACATATGAACTATGGGGAAGACAGAATTCAATTCATAATAGGAGGAATCTGACAAAGAGATGCTAAATTTATCAGAGAAAAAAATGTGAGAATACCAAAAATGTTATATTTTTAAAAAGAATGATAGAATAAACAAAGAGGGATGTGTAGAACTGACCCTATCAGATACTAGGTTGAATCATATAAAGTTGCCATTTTTATATCAAAAATGCTCGAATTGCTGATTTCATACATTTTGACTAATAAAAATCATTCTAAAGTGATAGTAATTAAAAGTTGAGGAATCTAGATATAAATCTAAACATATATAGGAATTTAATATATGTCAAAAGTGCCACTTAAAACTATGAAAAAAATATAGACTATTCAATAAATATATTAGGACAAGTGGCTAGTAATGGTAAATAAATAAGTGGATTCTGACCTCATTCTTTAAAACGAAATAATATTTAGAAAGTTGTTATCAACAGGACAAGTAATAACAAATGCTGGAGAGGAGGCAGAGAAAAAGGAACCCTTATACACTGCTGGTGGGACTGCAAATTGGTACAGCCACTGTGGGAAACAGTATGGAGGTTCCTCAAAAAGCTAAGAATTGATCTACCACATGATCCAGCAATCCCTTTACTGAATATTACCTCCAAAGACTTGAAAACCCATATCTGAAAAGATATTTGCACACTGACTTTCATAGCAGCATTATTCACAGTGGCCAGGACATGGAAGCAACTGAAGTGTCCTACGATAGATGATTAGCTAAAGAAGCTGTGGTACATATATACAATGGAATATTACTCAGCCATAAGAAGAGATGAAGTTCTGCCATTTGCAACGACATGGATGGACCTTGAGAAAATCATGCTAAGCGAAATAAGCCAGGCAGAAAAAGTTGAAAATCACATGATATCACTTATATGTGGCATATAAACCTAAAAGCAACAAGCAAATAGGGCAAACATACAGAGACTCACGGACACAGACAATAGACTAGTGGTTAACAGATGGTGGGGGGAGGGGGGAAGTAGATGGGGTAAAAGGTTTCAAATATGTGGTGACAGAAAGAAATCTAACTATGGGAGGGGAACACAAAATGCAATACATATATATACCCTATTGTTAAATTGTACAACTGAAACTTACTGGATTTTGTTAACCAATGTCACCAAAAAATAATAATAATAATAAATTAAATTTTTAAAAAAAG
>NW_011909327.1:0-2700 GCF_000151845.1 Pteropus vampyrus | reverse complement strand
TCTTACCTAAGACAACAGAGACACTGGAGCCCAAAAGACATAAATTTCATTCCTGTCTCTTAGCCAATTTACTTAATCCTCTTAGTCTCAGTGTCCTCACTTATAAAATAAACAGTAGTAACCAAAGGGCTAATGTACACATAAAATTAGATGATATATTAAGCATGTAGTTCATTATTTGCACTTAGACAGTATCCAATAATCATTACCTCTTATGCAATGGTGATATTATGGGCTGAATTATGTCTCCTCCAAAATTCACATGTTGAAGTTCCAAACCCCAGTATCTCAGAATGTAATGAATGGATTTGGAGACAGGGCCTTCAATGAGGTGATTAAGTCAAAATAAGGCCACTAGAGTGGGATTCTAATCCAATATGACTGATGTCCTTAAGAGACAGACCCTAAAGATGTGCCTACATGGAGGAAAGGCCACGTGAGCACACAGTAAGAAGGTAGCCATCTGCAACCAAGGAGAAAAGCTTCAAAAGTGCCAACACTTTGATCTTGCGCTTCTAGTCTCCAGACTTGTGGAAAAATAAATGTCTATTGTTTAAGCTACCCAGTCTGTGGTATTTTGTTACGTCAGCCCTCATGAACTAAAAAGGTGGTATAATTTGTCTGAAATATGAGTAAAGTATTCTACTAAGGTCTCCTTGCTCCAAGGGCTGAGTTCCAAAATTCTCCCTTCTTCAGGAAAACCACCATTCTCCCTTATACTTGAGAAGGAAGAGATCAGATTAAAGAATTCATATTAAAGTAGTCAGTGCCATGGTCTAGTGAAGATATTTTAAATATCTTCAATGACCACATGACTCTTTAATTCAAAGGTGCTGATTTAAAAAACAATAGCTGCCATTATCTATCTTCTAGATGAGTACCAAGTCCTCAAGTGAAACACATTTTTAATCTTCACAATAACCCGTAGGGCACACATTATACCACTATTTTATAGATAAAACCAGGTTTAGAGAAAGCAACTTGTTTAAAGTCATATAGGAGAAAGAGCAGATCTGAAATCCAATCCCCAAAGTCTAAACTCTTATATTCTAAAACTGTTAGCCTCCCACTATGAGGCTTATGAACCATAACCATAGTTAACATTAACCAACGCCTTCATAACTACTACTCACCTGGGTGGGCACTAAAACAATGACATTTCTTTACTTCTTACAATGAAGTCCTATCAACACTATTAAAAAGCAAATCAGGTTCTTTCCAAAAGGACAATTTTATAAATGCTGAGTGTACCCTGGGTTAAGACCTCTGCACTGGCACAAATCACAGCTATGTTAACTGTCATAAATATGGAGACATTTATAAATACTGACAATTATATAAAGCAATAAAATTATAGCCCAATTCCTGTTAAATAACTATAAAGGTATTACAGAGTCTGCTTTTACAAAGTGTCTCTGATGTATCACAAATCATATTTAACACTAAAAAGTTAATCTTTACTGTGTCAAAATCTGACCTAAAGCTAATGCATATAGCTTGAATACTTTAAAAACGTCCTGCTTTCTTGTATTTTAAATGGGCTCTGGCAAAATGATTTAGATTGTCTTCTTTTCCTCAAAAAAGATTCTTTATATAAAATAAAGAACCACCTTTTCAAGCCTAGCCATTTAAATGCCAAAGTGCTGGGGGGAGGGGTCTAAAAATTCTTTGAGTATTAGGAGGACTAGTGTTTCTTGAACTTGATTATAAATTAATCTTTTCTTTCATTTTCTCCCCCTACTTTATATATAGTACGAAACATATGGTAAAGACCTACAAATTTTTAAAAGTAAGGTTTAGTATGCTTAGTTAACAAGACAGAAAAAAATAAAGGAAAAGTCTGGCTCACTCTCCACCATGTACTCAATTAGAGCTTTTAATAGAGTTTTTACTGGATAGACAATATACACCATCAAAATATATACATTAAACATGTATACTGCACTAAACCAGCAGCATTCCTATAGACTGGCTGGTGACTGACTGAGGGAGTGGTTTGTTTGTTATTAGTGGTGGGTGAGGGTTGTTTATAATACATCATTTCTCAAACTCAGGACCCCTTTGCACTCTTAAAATTTGAGTGCCCCCAAAAGTTTTTGCTTATATCTATATCCTATTAAGAGAACAGAACTGAGAAAAGGTTTAAACTTTATTTACTAAACAAATTCTTTACGTGTTAACGTATTTTTATGAAAACTATATCTTTTCTTCCCACCCTCAATCCCTCACCCAAATTCAGTGAGAAGAGCAGCATTGTCTCACATTTGTGAAAATCTCTGATTTAACAGAAGACAGCTACGTTCTCTTATCTGTTTCTGCAATTCATCTGTTGTAGTATATTCTTTTTGTTTAGGTTTATGAAGAAAATCATGCCTCAGCAGTTACATAACCAGGAAAGAAGTATTTTCATAGCCTTTTTACATTACCATGGATATTCCTCTTTGATACTAAGCCCAAATTTGACAGGTGCTAATTTTTTAAAGGTTAATTGCAGTTTGGGAATTGGAAACCATATGAATAAACTTCTGCACTGTGTTACATTAAAAACCACTGATTTAACTTGCACTGTAATGGACCTTTAACTCATGCATTATTTTGTAACACAGTATGTACTGGTCACTTGGAAAATATTGGTTCACTCCCTTTTTAATGCAGATGTGCCAAATGTTGACACATTTAAAAATATTTTATTTAAAAAAA
>NW_011909326.1:0-2491 GCF_000151845.1 Pteropus vampyrus | reverse complement strand
CATGGCCCCAACCAAGCCATATCCAGTTGTGTCCTCAGCTAGTCAGGTGCTCCTTGCTGAGCAGCGCCTAGACTCACACTGGAGGCAGCTGGCCTCAGTTTCTGGTGTGGCCTTTTGAGGCAACTATAAGCACAGCATCTGTGGATTGCATGCTGAATCTTAACAGTTGGCCCTGGACAGGCAGAGGCTGGGGCTGAACTTGGCCTGCAGCTGAACCCCTCTCAAGACTGTGCCAAAGGACACCTACCACACATATTTGCACTAATAAGACTGAGAGACTTAGGAGCTTTGCTTAATACACAGAAACAGACATGGAAAGGCAGCCAAATGGAAAGACAAAGAAGCAGAAACCATATGATAGGAGAGAACAGAACAGAGACCCCAGGAATAATGGAGTCAAGCAATCTAACAGATGCAGAGTTCAAACACTGGTTATAAAGATGCTCAATAAACTTAGGGGAAGTGTAGATGAACTCAGTGAGAACTTTAACAAAGAGATAAAAACATAAAAATGTAAATGTAATGAAGAATACATTATCTGAGATGAATATATTAGAGGGAAGCAACAGAGTGGATGAAGAAGACAATTGAACCACCAATATAGAGGATGGGGAAGCCAATGACGACGGATCAGAACGGCAAGAAAAAAGTAACCAAGAATATAATAATTTAAGGAGCCTATGGGACAAAATTAAGGGTAACAACACCTGTGTCATAGGGATACCTGAAGAGGGAGAACAAGAAATTGAAAATATATTTGAAGAAATAATGATGGTAAACTTCCCTAACCTGGTGAAGAAATAGACATATAACCACAGGAAACTCAGAGAGTTCCCCTCAAATAAACCCAAAGAGGCCCACACCAAGGCACACCATAATTAAAATCTAAAGTTTAAATATAAAGAGAGAATCTTAAAAAGCTACAAGAGAAAAGCAATTAGTTACCTACAAGGGAGCACCTATGAGACTGGCAGATAATTTTTCAAAAAAAGAAAAAAAAAAAAACTATGCAGGGCAGAAGGGCTTGACAAAAAATATTCAAAGTGATGAACCCAGGATCTACAACCAAGAATGCTTAATCCAGGAAAGCTATCATTTAGAGTCGGAGGAGGGATAAAGAGCTTCCCAGACAAAAATAAGCTAAAGGAATTAATCAACACTAAGCCAATATTATAGGAACTATTGGAGGGACTTCTTTAAGAAGAGAAAACATGTATCAAAAACATGAATAAAGAGTGGTAATAACTACATATCTATCAATAATTACCTCAAATGGAAAAGAATTAAGTGCTCCAACCAAAAGGTAGGGAGGCTGAATGGATAAGAAAACAAGACCCCTACATATGCAGCCTACAAGAGACTCACCTCAGATTGAAAGACACACACAGACTAAAAGGAAGGGGATGGAAAAAGATATTGCCTTGATGGACCTAGAGGGTATTGGGTTGAATGAAGTATGTCAGATAGAAAAAGACAAATATCACATGATTTCACGTACATGTGTAATCTAAAGAACAAAATAACAACAATAAAAATAGAAACAAACATAGATACAGAGAATATTTTGAGGGACACTAGATGGGGTGGGAGGTTGGGGAGGACGGTGAAAAGGGGCAAAGGGATTAGGAAGTATAAATAGATACAAAAGAGTCATGTAGATATAAAGTGTAGCATAAGGAAAATAGTCAACAATGTTGTAAAAAATATGTAAATGGGAAGAAGGGTACTAGATTTAGTGGGGTAACCACTTCGTGAGTTATATAGATCTCTAATCACAATTTGTACAACTGAAACTAATATATTATTGTATGCCAACTATAATTGAGAAAAAAACTAATTGAATTGTATAATGTAAATATGAGCAACTAACTGTCTATTATATTTCAGTAAAGCTAGGAAGAAAAAAAGATTTCCAAATTAGAGTAATTTTTGAAAAGGCACCTCTTTTCTTTAGTGTCTTCCTGGTATGGTGTGCCCTCCATCTGTGTGTGACCAGAAGAGAGACTTCAGTGATAGGCTGGAATCACATGTGATGTTGGAGGACAGGACCCCAGGAGCAGGAAAAGCTTTCCTTTCTCCCTTTTGCTCTGCCTTCATCTTTTTCCCAGGTGTGTGTACAAGGCGGGGGGCGGGAATGGGGACGGGGGTCGACAGCCAACTTGACAAGTGACACCCCCAAGGGGTGGTAAGAGCAAGATGACTTTTGAGTATCTACACCTGGGGACAGGTAAACCTTTAAACAACAGACGCACTGATAAAAAGCAGATGCCTTATTCTTACAGACAGGGTCCTGTTTGAAATGCACGAGAGGGCCATGTGCAAAGTTTGATTAATAGCAGGTCTGCGGTGACTTGTTTACAAAACCTATTATCAGCTATCAATCCCCTACTTTACCTCTCCTGAAAATGTATGTTTTTGATGTAAGTATTGCTTAAATTTGAATATCTCAGTATTTATGATTCTGAATCATAATCGATGTACCAAGGGTGGG
>NW_011909325.1:0-2053 GCF_000151845.1 Pteropus vampyrus | reverse complement strand
AAGTATTATCTATGACATGAAACAACTGGCAATTTTATTCATTTTTATAGGAACATAAAAAGATGAACCACTTAAAAATTTAAACATATACCCATAATGTCAAAAGACACTAGTAGTAGTACGTGACATCCAAATTAGTCAATTATGAAAAAAAAAAGTGCATTCAAAAGGAAATAAATAAGAAAACATTGGTATATTGATATAATAATGAAAATTAAAAAGAATAAATTACTGGTACACACAATATTGATAAGTCTCAAAACACTATTTTAAGTGAAAGAATAAAGATGTAAAAGACATAATATTATATAATTCCCTTTTTCTTCTTTGTTTTTAAGTTGAAGAACAGCTAAAACAAATCTATTGTGATAGAAATCAGAGCAGTGAATACCTGGAAAGGCAAGAATTGCCTGCAAAAGACACAGGGGACCTTTCCGAGGAGATAAGAAGTATTTTTTGCCATTAGATTTCTTCTTAAAATAAAATTTACATATCATAAAATAAACAGATCATAAATGTACAAATACATACATTTGCATAAGAGCTACCAGCTTCCTTTTTTTCCTTTGATGTCAGTTGTAGATTTCCTAACTAAAGATTAGGTTTAAAGAGATTTTTCATATTTTAATAAATTAAATGGATTTTTCAGGGAAAGAAAGAATAATAAAAATGTTACTCTAGTTCTCTGGAACTTGAAGAAATTGAAAAGACTTTATTTAAAACTTGACTCGGTTGTCCATAATGTATTATTTATAATAAACTCTCTCCTTCTCTAGTATAGATTTAAAAGTCTTGAAAAGGGAAAGCAGACTAAACAAGTTGTAAAATACACAATCTACCTTGAAACTGTTGAATATTCATAGCAACTCAAAATTCTTGAAATCACTTTTTAATGCTTGATTTACAAGATAAAGGTTATTGTTTTTTTTTCAATATAGAAACTTTATTTGGTTTCTGATTGAAACAAAAGAAATTGTTTTTAATTTATGAGACAATCAAGAAAGTATGAACAATGACTGCCTATTTGATGATATTAAGAAATTATTATTAACTTAGGTATGATGATAGTCCGGTTTTAAAAAATATTTTTATTATGGACATTAAGTTCCACATGTTAAAATACAAAAATTACCTGTGAAATATTCTTGCCAAAAATAGAATTTCTATGTGATCCAGTTCCTAGATACTACTAATAGTTTTAGGACATACAGAGAACAGAGGAGCATGTTAAATAACACATAAAGATGCAAACGATAGAATCCAGAATGTGAAAAATTGCAGGATTAAAAAAAAGTTTATCTCGAAAAAATTTCAAAAACAGAAAAAACATTATAATGAATCCCTTCATATCTATCACTCAGATTCAGTAGTTACCAGTTACAGCCAACTTAGTTTCACCCCAATCCTCATGTCCCACCTGCCACTAATTATCTTGAAGGAAATCCCAGTTGTCATATCACTTCATAAAACCGGTTATTGTGAAAGAATTAATTAATAAGTATTTCAATAAACTTAAAAGTATTCAGTCATCACATTCAGTACCATGTTATTAGAATCCAGATGTGACGATATGAATTTACATATCGCTAATGAAAGCATTTTAATTACATTAGCGCTGAGACTTAACCTATTTATAAGTTTTAACATCAGTGATTATTAATCTCAATAAAAATTAATTTGTAGTGTCAAGTAAGTAGGTCAATGCTAATGTTATTTTATTAATTATATAGGGTACCTTTCAGTTGTGATAAAATATCACATTAAGAGTTTCATTAAGCCTCATGATTTTCAAACAATATGAATTATTTTTCAAGCTTTTATTAGGCTCAACAGCCTATGTGAAAATATGGCATATAATCAATAATATGATGAAGATATGATGATAAATAATCCAAATTAAAAATTCATTTCAATGCCTATTACTTAGGCCTTAACTTCAGCTTCTAAATTTAGTACCACTAATAAGAAATAAACTAGAAAATATGCATTTATTAAGATAATTTTTAAAATATCTGATTTCTTAACAAATTAATAAAGTAGTACTCTTTAGTCT
>NW_011909324.1:0-2581 GCF_000151845.1 Pteropus vampyrus | reverse complement strand
AAATCTTCCTTGGAAGATGATGGTGGTATTTAGGATGGAGAGAAATGGGTAGAATCAAGAGAATATTTATGAAATACAACTGGCAAGATTTACTGATTAGATTTGGAGGGTGAAAAAAAGGAAGTCAAGGACCTATGATTTGACCAAATAACTCTAGAATAAAGGCCCCTTCATAAATTTTAACAGTTAAAAAATAAATTTATATATGCTTGTGTAGGAAGGTTGCCTGAAATGTGTCAATAAAATGAGCAATTGGTTTTTCATGATGGATTTATGTTAAAAGTTTTAAATTTTTATTTTAGAAACACTGTTCCAAACAAAATAACTTGACAGAGAATCCTCTTGACTGTTCTTAAGTATTTACAACATTCTATCAATAGATATATATAGATATATGAAACAATTATTAGGCAATTGGATTGAGAATTCAAATTTTTTACTTTAACTTCTCTCACTAACTGCTTAACTTTTAGGCTAATCACTTAACTTCTCTAGGCTTTAGTCTCATCATTCGTTAACTAGAGATTAAGAATTAAGATTCTGCTCTCTACAAACTGATGCTTACATATTAAGCACCACTGTATTCAGGGACCTTATGCATGGTTGACCAATGGCCTTTTTCTTCCTCCTCTGTCTTAATAGTTCTGTACCAGCCCAATACAATGCAAAAGTACCTTTCTTAAAAATGTTTCTGAAATTAGGTAGCAAAATGACTTTCTCCCCAAAGAGTAATTCCTCACAGACCTAGGTACACTGATGTGCATAACTCCATTAGAGCTTTTTTAACAGGCATCATAATGAAAAGGATTCACATACGTTTTTTATGGCTTATTAAATACAGTACCTTTGAACACTAGTCTCCTGTTCCCAGGAGAAAATCAGATTTAGGTCTCATTTTTAAGTTACACCTGCTCTGGAACATCGCTCACTTAAAGAAATGGAAGTTTCCTGTACTTGTAATGCTATTCTCATAATTTCCTTAATGTAAACTCAGTTTCAGGTAAGCCAAAATTATCTAGGTCCATCCATCCAGGAGTAGCATTTAATCAGTTCACTGTAAAATAAACATCATTTAGAAAATATACAGGAACAAAATAAAAACCAAGACTGCACCTAAAAACAAAACAAATCAATCTAAAAACATACCAATACCACATATCAGTCAGTCTAATCCAGGAAACCCATAAAATTAAAATCCGCCCCTACTGTGTCTCGCCCTGGTTTAATATCTGGACATCCGTGTCCCTATGATAAACAACCAGAATAATGATAAATAAATAACACCACTACCACTATCACCTTGAATTTTAAAAGTGAAGAGACATATTCCTACAATCTACTTTCTGTTTGTCGCTATCCACAAAGTTCTGCCAAAGGATACATTCTCCGCGTGAAGGAGATGTTCCTTCCCTCTTTATGCACGAGAGGGACTTGAAAATGTTCCCGGGTTATAAAAAAGAGACCATCAAAAATGACGCTGGGAAGGAAAAAAAAGAAAAAAAGAGGAAAAAAAAGCTGCCTCATGGCAGGAATCCAAACCCAGAGGAAAGTCAAGAAGGGAAGAGCCCAGCGAGATCAAAAATGGGAGAAAAATTTTGGGATCCTGACAAAGTCTGGCAGGGAAATGTGGAGGAGGAACAAGGCTAGAGTCAATAGGTGGTGGGATCAAATATGGGGAGGCGGGACAGAGGATGCGGAGGGCTCAGGGGTTGGGGCCCAAAAGAGGAAAAGGGAGACAGAGCCTCTGCACCAGCCAGGGCCTCGGAGGGAAGGAGGACGAGGGGAGCCGGGTAGCCTCACCTTGGTTTTAGTCCGGCTGGCCTTGGCCTTGGCCCGGCGCGTAGGTCTCACCGCCTCAGCCATAGACCCCACGGCGTCACCGTCGCCGTTTGTTTTGGTCAAAACCCTGCGTTTCCGACAATCTGCCCAGTTCCAGCCTCCGGACTGTCACATGATCGATTTTCTAGCACTCCCGGAGAAGGGGCGGAAACTCGGAGCCTCTACGGGCTGCAGCGTAGGACAAACCACGCCAAGAAGCCTTTTCACTGGAGGATAGTGGCCCCGCCTCCTTCCGTTCAGGCCCCGCCCCCTGGCATGGACAAGGCAGGCTCTTGGCTCCGCCCCGTGGGGTTATATTGGGCCGGGACAGCGGCTCTCCGGACTGACAGGTCGTATCAGTCACCCCGGTCCTGCTGAGCCTCACTCAATTTGGACCCGGGGTGCGTTCGCACACCTCACCCACGTTGGCATAAAAAAATCGGGAGAGAGGAGTTTGTCAATCTTGTTTTGACTTTTAGATTACCAGATCCAGTTAGCCTAAATCTCTGCTTCGCGCTTAAGGAAAGAACCTTGACGTTCATCGAGGTGTCACTTCACATTCCTCTTTTGTGAGAGGTGTAACGATGCTTGCTTTTTCGGTTATAATGAAGATTAAATGGACTAATCGTGAATGGTAGCGGCAGATATGTTAATAAATGGTAGTTGTTATCATTACTGTATGAATTCTCAGACAGGAGACATCTTCCCCAAAGAAGGCAGAGAAAAAAAGCAATAAGACAAGACCCTTAAAAATATTCTTAGT
>NW_011909323.1:0-1729 GCF_000151845.1 Pteropus vampyrus | reverse complement strand
CTTCCTTCCTTCCTTTCTTTTTTTTTAGGCAAGGCAACCCTTGGTTGACCTCACAGATTGCAAGGACCTTGCTTATAATACCTTATTTTTGAATTCCATTTTTTACACCTACAGCACCTGGTCTTCCTAGGTGGTCTCCCATCCAAGTACTAACCAGGCCCAACTCTGCTTAGCTTCCGAGATCAGACAGGATTGGTCTTGTTCCGGGTAGCCTGGCCATAGACTAAGAGATTGAATTTCTAGTTAAATTCCCACAGAGAGAATACTAGGACCAAATAGCATCTCTGGTGAATTATACAAAATATTTTTTGAAGAGAAATGATATTTAGTTATCTCTTGGTATAGTCTCATAAAGCATTCATAGTGTTTTCACAAGTGCAGAGGGCAAGGATTGTTCTCAGCCAACATTTACTAGTGATTCTGACACACGCAAAAAAACTCCAGATCATCATGCTTTATACTTACTTTCAATTTCTGCACTGAAAAAGAAAAGGCAGGTGAAAACAATGACAGGTTTCAATGACAGTGATTTCATCTTTACCTTTAAATTGATCTCTGCTCTTGGGGGCAGAAGGGAAAAAGAAAGACTGGAAAATATCAAAGCATGACAGTGAAATGGTGACCAAGACATTCTCAGTCTGGCTCTATCAAGGGCTCTAGGATTCTGGAGACATGTCCTCAAGGCACAAGTTTGTAAACAGTGACACAACAGTTAAGACACATTAAAAAACAAAAACAAACAAACAAAAATCCTCACAATTCCATTCTTAAAATCAAGCACAAAAACCAAAAGTGAAATACAAGGTCACACATGTGTGCGTCTGCTCTAAGGGGCTTTTTGGAGGCGATTACACAGTATGGTACATGCTCCAGAATCACGTGACATCTGCGCCACACAGGACTCCAGCTTTGCGGACTGCCAGGGACGGGTGCACCCTCCTCTCCCAGTGCAGCCTCATTCTGCAAGGCTATGGTGGGGTGGTGGCGGGGGTGGGGTGGCTCTTGGGGATAGGGGAGTAGGATACAACTTCCCTTGATAGATGGCAGGAGTCATGGGAGCAGAGTCTGTGTGCTTTTGAGGCTCTGTCTCTGGACTGTTCCACACTCAGGCATTGCTAGACAGTGGGTTTGAGTTATGCTCTATACACTGTTTAAGTGCTCACTTTATTTTTACGTGCAAACTGTCACCATCTAAAGCTTTCAGGAGGATGTGTACAGATGCAAATACCCTGAAGAGAGAGGAGGGTCATGGGGAGTTAGGGCCCCTCCCTCTTGAGTGTGGTGGGAGGTGCGGGGGCCTTACAGAAATATTTAGAGAAATGACTTATTCTGTTGCAATTGAACTCTAGTCCCTGATTCAGTCTGTCCAAAGGCAGGAGTTTCTCAGTAGGTGATTTTTCACTTTTTTGATGGAGGTGTGAAAGATTGTTACCAGTGTGTGCTTGTCCAGCCAAGTCAGGCTGCTGACGTGGTGGAGCCGGTGTGCATTTTGGATCTTGACTCTGGACTCAGGATCTAGACGTACACCATCATGTCCATGCCACCCAAGGCAAAATGCTCGTTGTCTGGTGACCAGGCCAGTCAGAAGATAAAAAACATTGTTCTTTGAGTAGCTGTCACTCAACCACTGCCTGTCTCCGGGGCTGATAGCTATGCACTTTGGATAAACATCCAGTTTTGCGACTCCCAGTCTACTGTAGCTTCATGTCGTGAGGTTGGTGTACTGCAC
>NW_011909322.1:0-1684 GCF_000151845.1 Pteropus vampyrus | reverse complement strand
AGTGAAGGGCTTGGTATTTAGAGTAAAGCCTGCCTTTTTTGACAAGTAGCTAGCCATTCCACACCCACTCATTCCATGGTCATTGTCCCTTTAAAGTAAGCAGTCACTGGGGAAACAGATCACCCCAACTTCAGGGGAAACCGCTGATACCCATTGCCTTAGTCTTTGATTCACATTCACGTTTGGATAACCAAAGATCACTTGGTTATTAACAGAGCTAGACATAAATGCACAGACATGAGACACAACTCCAGAGATGGATTATTAAGGGGATAGAAAAATATTTACAATTTTAACTTTTATCCTCCGAGTGGACATCATATTCTAAAAATAACTGGTTATGAACAATTACCAGAAATCTTAGAAATGAGCAATTCTCATTAAATTTACCGAAATTGTAAAAATCTCTAGAAGGACTGAAGACTGAGTTGGTGATATGAAAAATAAAGTTAGGGAAGTCTCTCGGAAGTTGAGACATGAAGGGTCAATTTAGGATGTCTAGCATCTAAACGAAGATTTGCAAGGAGATACAAAGGAACAAGAGGAAATAATCAAACAGACTAGGAGGAAATGTCCAGAGCCAAATATCCACCAAGCGCCAAGTGGGATGAAAAAGATCCACACCCTAGAAAACTGTCAGAACCCACAGTGTGAGAGAAAAGCACCAAAAGAAAAACAAAGCAGCTTATTCTTTTCTTCAGAAACTGGATGCTGGAACAAAATGGCCTGAGTTCTCAAATTTCAGAGACAAAGAAATTTTGACCAAAGAAGTATTTATCAGGTAAAACTAGCACTGTGTTATGAGCCCTAATGCCACTCAAAGAACAGAAATAAGGGGTTTAACTCCCAAAATATTTTAAGAGTAGCAGGAAGGAAAAGGGAAAAATTTGATCAGTTTAACAGGGAACATGGGCAAAAACCAAAATTATAGTAAATGGGAAACCTGAAATAACAAATGAAAGGAATGTTTCACATTAAGTTGTAAATGTTTCACAAATAATACTTGTTTAATATTAATGATATTAGATAATGCCATTAATGTAAATAACTTAAATTTCTATATTAAAATGAAATCTCAGATTGTGAAGAAAAACTAAAAATTCAAATATATGCTATTTACAAAATTCACACAAAATCAAAATGAAATAGAAAAGATCAAAGTTAAGGGATATGAAACTAAGTGATTTGTATCAGAAAAAAGTAAAATTTCAGGTGAAAAGGATTAAAAAGAACAATGTATATTTCATATACACACAGTTTTATTTATGTATAATTATCAATAATTGTACTTATTAAATATTAATATTATTATTATGAACCTATATATACCTATTATTAGCAATAGAGTCTGTAGTTAAAGATATATTTATAAACCATAATTAGGGAGAGAAAGTTTTAATACATCTGTCTCCTAAACTGAAAGATCAAGTAGACATAAAATAAGCAAGAAAGCAATGAACAAGTTTGATCTAAAAGATATATAGAGAATATATATTCAACAGAAAATACATATTGTTTGCAAGTATCCATGGAACATCAACAATTGACTGTGTGTTAGGCCACAAAGAAAATATCAACAGATTTAAAAAGTAGAAGTCATGGGGTACATCCACTGTTGACAATGCACTAAAATAATAAGCAACTAGTCAATAGCCTATATGTGTGTGTGTGTGTGTGTGTGTGT
>NW_011909321.1:0-1570 GCF_000151845.1 Pteropus vampyrus | reverse complement strand
CCCTCCTGGGGCTTCTGTCCTGGGCGTGTGTCTGCCGTCTCCTGCCTGCCCGTGTCGTCACATGGTCCCTCTGTGTGTGTCTGTGCCCCTGTCTCTTTTCATAAGGACACAGACCCATGGCATTGGGGCCCACCCTGGTGACGTCCCTGTACCTCCATCCGCTCTGTAAAGCCCCATCTCCACACCCAGCCACGTTCTGAGGTGCTGGGTGCTGAGGTTCTGAGGTGCGGTGTGTGGAGGGCACATAATTAAGCCCATGACACCAGCTGAGCTCCGCCCTGATTCTTGAGTCACCAAAACCGTGAGATGACAAATGTGTGTTGTTTTCAGTTGCTAAGTTTCTAGTCGTTTTGTGCGTGGGAGAGGAGAACTAATCAGACCCACCTCGGATGAGGTGCGTTATGGTCGCAGAATGTCCTTTCAATCATTTGTGCCCCAGAACAGGCTGTTAAGGGGCTCGGAGCTGTCCCTGCACTTTGGAGTTGACCTTGGCGTCCACCCCTCCGAAGGCGTTATTTATTTAGGAAAACAAACGTGCTTAAGCAGCCGTGCGCATGCGAGTGGGCCAGCGCGTCTGGTGCCTGACACATCGAAGGTGAACGTTTTTTCCAAATTACTTTTTAACGATGCACAGCGAAGAGGATGTTCCGGAATACGAGAGCCGGCGAAGTCACGTGGGTACGACACGGCCCTCGATTCTCCGTCCGCCTCGGTGTCTGCTGCCGGGAGCCACCGTGAGCGATCTTGTCCTCAGCCCTGAGAACGTGAGCACGCCCGGGAGGACGGTCTGAGAAGGACATTTGAAGATGCTTCGACGTCCTTTATTATCTCGCGAGATCCAGATCAGATTCCTTCCCTTTGGCCGAATCCTACGTCCTTCCTCCCACTTGACCTTGAAAAAAATTGTTTCAAAAGGGAGAGAGAACAGATGAATTCCTTGAGCCGTGATTCCCGGCTAAGTCACAGCAAGAACTCGGAGACTTTCTTCGGGAGGATAAACCTCCCAGGACGGGAGGAGAAAGCAGGCAAGCCAGGCCCACAGAGGGACAAGTGTTCCCTGAGGGGACGGCTGGACCTCGCCGGGACCCCGTGCAGGGTAGTCCGCCTGTGGACCCTGCTCACACGGGCAGGTGTCAGGGTCTGCGAACCTCCTCACGAGTTGTGCTCTAAAAAAAGGTGACGATGGAACCGAAAGCATCTCCTTTAACTCGTGAGTTCCCCTCTGTGTCTGCCTCTTTCTATGGGGTGCGGGGGAATCTCACTGGATCTGAGGCGACACATGTCGGGGCTCTGAGTTTGTGATGAAGGGAGTTGAGTCAGCTCCGTGCGTCCCCAAACTGCCCCGTCCACGTTCCTGTTTCTAAAACACGCAATGAAAAGATCGTGTCTCGGCTGCGTAGGCTCCAACACAGCGAACCCCGAGTGGCTTATTCGTGACATGAGCATCGATGACATGCTGGCGGTGTGGCGCCCCCCGAGGGTGCAGCGGGGAGCATGGCCCCCCGTCCCGCGGACGTGTGCGCTGCAGGACACAGCGGAACCGAGTCTGGTGAGCAAACATTCACGACGG
>NW_011909320.1:0-1080 GCF_000151845.1 Pteropus vampyrus | reverse complement strand
TTAGAACAGCACTGGCCAATGGTCAGCTTGGTGCAGGTGTCAGCTGTCCTGATTACCCCACCTGCACTGGTGATGGGTGGGGACTGTCTGAGAACACAGACGAGGGTCTTAGAGCTGAAGCCCAGGACTGTCTTTTAGTCCCTGCCCCCCAGGCTCTCCTTAGTCTGTCCCAGGAGTGGCTCAGCCTGCATTGTGCCCCAGATGACATCTGGTCCCCCACAGGTCCTGGTGCTCATGATGACAGAGCAGCCATCACAGGCCTGCATGCTGAGCCCAGGGCCGCTCTGTGCTGCCATTTGAGGGGCCAGAAGGGCTAATTCCAGGGTCTGCTTGTGGCTCAGATACCACCTGGAGAGAGCAGAGTCCACCCCCACACCCCAGCCTGTTCCCCTTTGGAGCTCCTGTGGGTTTGGAAGGCCCTTTCTGGGGAGTTGTGGATGATACCACAGTACATTCTCTCATTGGCTGCTGCCTATCATTTGGTCCAGCTGGACGCTCACCTCCTCTAAGAGGCCTTCCTTGAACACTCTTTCGGTTGCTGCCACTTCCCCATACTTTATTTCCATCAAGGCACCATTGCCGGCTTTCCTGAGGCACGTTCACTCGATTACGTGCTTGTCTCTCCTTGCCTTCTGCCCCGTCCCCACCACTGGAAGAGTATCAGGCAGGCTTCTGGGAGGAAGTGGTGCTCCAGCTGACACCTGAGAACCAGCGGGAGTGGGCCAGCAGGGAGGGTGGGTGGGCACCACGTTTCAGGCTAGGAGCAGTGCAGAGATTGGCAGGTGAGCAGCACAGTGCATTCCAAGACCTACAAATAGCCCAGGGTGGTTCATGTCCCTAAAGGTAGCAGCTGGGTGCCCTGGCACGTTTGCTTGAAAGAGATACTGGGGGTGTGGCGGGGGATGGCAGGCGACACCTGGGGCAGGCTGCACTCCGGTGTCCTCACCTGCAAGTGCAAGTGATGGGCAGTGCGCCAGGCTCAGGGTGACACCAAGGGTGCCACCCCAAGCGCTCTGCCCAGGCCTGACACTTTCTCAGATCTCTGGGCACTGGGTCTCAGATTCCCCGACAGAAATGGAC
>NW_011909319.1:0-2087 GCF_000151845.1 Pteropus vampyrus | reverse complement strand
ATCTTCTACTTCAGCCAGGGTTAAGAAGTCCATATCCTTTTGAGGCATCGACTCCTCCAGAAACCCTCCCTGGATATGCCCGCTCTCCCAATCTAAATTAGGTGTCGAGATACGTGAGTTTGACTCCCCTCCATGGAATTTATTACACTGCATTGCCATTTCCCAGTCTATTTCACTGATTTATCCTCACACACTAACCACGTACTCCTTAAGGATATGGTCTGTGCATCCCCAGTGGCTGGCATGGTCAATGACAAATTGTTCAGGCTCAATAAATATCTGTTGACTGACTGACTGAATGTCACAATTTTAGCTGGGGTCTCCTGAGGTCAGCCCCATCCCTTAGCCTTAGGGGGTGGACTAAACTGAGATCTGGCACAAACACTGAAAGTGTCGCATGAGTCATGTTATCCTCTTTGCACTGACTGTGTTCAAAAGCTAACAGCCAAAAGCGTGATCTACCTCTTCTGTGCAGGTCCTCAGAGCCCGCGTTTGTACACTAATCCTACTTCCGATTTGTTTGTTTTCCTTAAACTCTAATCCTGATTATTTCACAGATACCACTTTAACTTTTTTTTCTAACTTAAATTCTTTCTGGAACAAGTCAGAGTAAATAAATGTATACAGAGTCCAAGAGATAGGAAAACACTAACTCATTTTTTTCTAGAGAAGGTAAACAGCTCCCTGTTTCTCAGTAACCCGTTCTTGGCTGAGTCCAAAGTACCATAACGCACAGCTTACAGAAGGACACATTCTCCTTCTGGTTCTTCTACTCAACTTCATGCAATGCAGTCGGTCTAAGAAAAGGCGTGCACGGGTGTGCCCATACTGTCCTCCCAGGATTTAGGAACAAAGCTCAAAGGAGTGAGTCCAGATGTGCGCCTTGCTTTATTCAGTCCATGTGCTGTGGAAGAGCTATGTGTAAATGAGTTGGGTAAACAGAATCAAAACTTAAATTTACTTGAGATGTTCACTATTTAAAAGAATGCTACGGCAAATCAATGAAGTAATTTGTAATCCCAGATTTATAAACTGAGGCTTTTAAAAAAGTATACTATTAGAAAAGCCTTCTCAGATTCTTTTACATAAATACACAATCCTCTTAATTTGTTTCATCATGTCTAAATGTAACTCTTTCAAACTTGGCCAGGAAAATAAAATTAATGTTAAATACTGAAACACTGATATCACCAAATTCACACCAGAAATTATTAGCACCTCAAATGTGAGAATGTTCTCAAAGCCTTGTTAATTCCCAGCCCTCCACTTTTGACAAACATTCCTTGACATCATAAGTAAAACACTGCTCTAGGTGTCAAGTGGGATTTGATGTAGTTAAGGTAGTACTTGCTTCCTAAATGAGCAACCTCATTCTGTTTCTTTCCCTTTCTTCATTGTTACAGAATATCTACCTATTACTGACATAAGATGTATTTTTCTTCTTTATTTCAAGTTTTTATTTTATTTGTTTTTCCTTTATATCTGCTTTTGTTTTAGAAACTCCTAGACAAGAGATAATTTTCATTAATTTGCTTTATGAAATTCTTAACGACTACAGGGAACACAGAGGAAGGACAGTATGTACAGAGATGGGAAAAAAAACCCCAAAAAGATATAAAGCTCATCACTTAATTTGAATTAGTGGATGAAAATTCTGTCTGAATTAATGATAGATTTGTACTGTTAAAGCAATTCAGTTTAATTGATCTCAAGTACAAAGACAGTAGGGCAAACTGGACTAATCGAAGGTGGCATAGTGGACATTCTAGGAGTTTTAATTTTAATTAATTAATAGATTTATAATGTGCTTCTCAACAATTTGAATATAAACAAGACATTTTAGAAAGCATCTGAAAACTGTTCTTTCATGTAAGTTAAGAATCAGTCATGCGATATGTTTACAGTACTATTTTTTTCTTCAAATCATCTTTAAAAACAGAGAAACGGTAAATTTTAGCCGACTTATGTTCCAAATTATCACAACTTCTAAATAAATATGATCAGACTACAACTACCTTGTAAGTGATTTTGGCAATGAACCATGACTTAAAGGAAAAAGAAGCCGCTCAATAAAATGTGCGCTGAAC
>NW_011909318.1:0-2266 GCF_000151845.1 Pteropus vampyrus | reverse complement strand
AGCTTGATTGCTTGGTTCCTGAGTATACTTTTTTTCCTAAAGTGTCTCTTTATTATATGCATTTATTCTCCTACATTTCTAAAACTCAGAGTATGCAGGTGGGGCCATAGTCTTCCCACTGCTGCTTCTACAATTTTCTTCCTATTCTTGTAGAAGAAGGAACCAAAGGAAAAGAGAGAGAGAAAGACAGGGAGAGAGACAGAGAGACAGAGAGAGAGAGAGAGAATGTCATTGATGTACCAAAAAAAAATTCTAGCCCTAACAAATTCTAGCTTTTCAGTCTAAACATGTATATTTAGTTATCTATCTCTGTATCACTTGTCTATTCCTCTGACATATCCCATATATTGGTCTTCTTCTCACCCCTAATTTCCTTTTACTCCAGTCTTCTTCTATCAGTAAACGGCACTTACATTTACCCAGTTGTTATGTCAAAAATGTGGAAATCATCATTTATAATTCCCTCTCTAATCCCTTATGTCTAATTAAATACTATCTCCAAAATATATCGTGCATTTAATTTATTATAATAATCTCTTAGATTATATTCTTCATTCACTGTCTGTTAGAGAATTATACATATGCATTCTTTGTAATATAATAATATAGTACCTTCCATGGTAGTAGCTAGACTATATTTTCCCAACCAATGTTTGGCTTGGTCATGAGATTTACTTTAGTAAGTAGAATGTGGGAAGATATTATATATGCCCCATCTTATAGGGCTTTTAATGTATTTAAATAATTTGGCTTAAACTTTTGCACTTCTCCCTAACTGCCTTGAAAAGGACACATCGAGGGAAGCTGCTGGCCCCAAGGAAAAAAAGAGGTACAGGAACAGATGTGCACTCAATGCTAGAGGCAAGCCCTTGAGCCCTCAGTCTACCTGCAGACCCATGAGTAATGAAAATAATACTTGTGATTTTTGAGGTGGTTGTTACACAATATTACTGCAGCAAAATACTCATCTAATACTCCACCCTAGCCCAATCCTCTGTCTCTCATCTAAACTAAAGCAGAAGTAGTCATTTACCTGGTATTCAAACAGTCTTCTGCAGTGTTCATGGAACAGCAAGGAAGTTAGCTGACTGAGCAAAGGGAAAAGCAGAAGAAAACCACATTAAAGAGGCATCAGGGGCTAGATCCTGTAGGGCCTTCTAAGTCATATTAAAATGTTTGGACTTTTCTGTGAAGGAAAACATTTGGATGGTTGTGAGTAGAGGGATGACATTATCTGACTTGTGTTTTAACAGGATCACCCCAACTACTGTGTTGAAAAGTAGACAGTAGGAGGCAAAAATTGAAACAAGGAGACTACCATTAGGAGGCAAGTGAGAAATGATGATGACTTAGCTAAGTTTATCAATGATGGATGTACTGGGATGTAGTCAAATGCTCAATATCATATTCAGGTAGAGCCAACATGATTTCCTAATGAACTGGATATGGGATGTCAGAGAAAGAACATCAGTTTCCTGACTTGAACATCTGGAGGACTGTAGTTATTATATACTGAGATAGAGAAAGACCAGGATAGAAACAGGTTTAGTGGGTAGACTGAGATGAATAGCTAAGTTTTGGTCATGAGTAAACAGTAAGTATCCAAATGATTAAGCTGAATATGCAGTAAAATATATGTGGAATTCGGATGAGTGGTCCAGGATAGTATAGGAGTCGACTGCTGTTATAAATTATATTTAAAGCTGTAGGACTAGATAACTCTTCTAAGAAGTGAGTATATTTGGGAAAATAAGTGCAAAGATCAAAACCTGCAGTACTTCAGAAATCTAGAGACTGTATTCTGGAAGGCCAATGAAGGAAGTGTACAAAGAATAAAGGTGATGTGTGATATGCTGGCTTTGGACCAAATAAGACAAGAAATGAGACAAGACTACTGCATTTGTGAATGTTTGGAGGTCATGTGTGACACCAATAAGACCAGTTTTTGTAAAGTGATATGAGTGAAAACCCGACTGATATGAGATTCTAAGAGAATGAGCTAGCAGATGCTAACAGCCCTTTAGAGTTTTGCTGTAAACGAAAGTAAATAAAAAGCTCTTCAATCAATAGTTGTAAAAAATACCATTTCAATCATTAAAATGTCAATCTGTGTATGATGAAAATCTCCCAGTTCTGACCTACTTTAGCCTTTGGAAATGCTTCAGTGGCACAAGAGGGGCATGGTTGACTTAGTTTTCTTGGCTACCTCTTCTACTTCATTCCATTAATTAAGCTGCAACTGGGTTCTTGGGGTAAAAAAAAAAAA
>NW_011909317.1:0-1981 GCF_000151845.1 Pteropus vampyrus | reverse complement strand
GGAGTGGTGGTGGGCTTGATTTATTTTCACAAATGTGATGATGGATGTGTGTTGTTCGAGCTGTAGGCTGGGAGTGGCAAGAATAGAAGGTACTTCACTCTGCTGTGAAAAATCAATATCTTGGTTTTATATGGTACATTCAATTACCAACTGAGTGGATTATTGTTGTAGGTTGAATCATATCCCCCTCCCCCCAAAAATCCTAAGTCCCTGTACTTCAGAATGTGACCTTATTTGAAGATAGAGTCTTTAATAAGTTTAAATGAGCTCATTAAGATGGGCCCTAATCCAATATGACCAGTGTCCTTACAAAAAGACACAGGGAGAGCACCGTGTGAAAATCAAGGCAGAGATTGAGAAGCCAGGAGAAAGACATGGAACCGATTCTTCTCCACAGCCCTCAGCGGGAACCAAACCTGCTGACACATTGATCTGGACTTGCAGCCTACAGAACTGTGAGCAATAAAATTCTGTTTTTTAAGCCACTCTGTTTGTGGTACTTTGTTACAGGAGGTCTAGCAAACTCATAGAACCAGCCACTCAATTTGACACAGGTGTACAGAACACCGAAAAAGCAGAGAAGAGGGTTAGGTGCTGTGGGGGTGGAAAGTGCTTAGGACGCTTACACTCCAGTAGGAGAGGCAGCCGTGCACACATGACGCCCACAGTGGGCTGACGGGCACCCGTGGGTGGGCACCAACTTCATCATACCTGTTTTTCGGAAGAACACCTCCCTCTCCCATAAAAGGTAATATATAAATAGTTTATACTGTTCGATTTAACTTTAAAAAATCTTTAGGAAGAAGAATAATCAAAATTGCTTCAGGTTCTAATCCCATTAATAATAATATCGACAGCTACAAACACTTTCTTCACCTTCACACCGGTGCGATGGCTCCTTTAACCTCACGGAAACTCTGCAGAATGAACTCTGTTTTACCCTCATTTCTCAGATTACAAAACTGGAGTTCAGAAGTTTCACCTCCTACTCCAGTTTACATGGCCTGCATGTGGCAGAACCCAATATGACTCAAACAACCTTAACTCCCGACACAGTTTCTCTAAGAAACACCCCAGTCACTTGAGAAAATGAAGAGTTCGAAGCCCAGCCCAGAATCACTGAATTAATTCATCTCTCCTTCTGAGAAATCTTTTTTGGTGGTTTGTTTAAACAAATTCTCCTAGTGATTCTGATTGACAGGCACTACTCGTACAGCAAATGAACTCGGTCACCTCTGCAGAATTTCTCAACACTTCGACCCGTTACAATCAACAGAGTGGTTTTAAAACTCCCATCCTTCCCCACCCCCTCACTGAATTAGAACCCAATAGTGGATCTGGGAAATCGCTTATAACCCTCCCCACAACACACAGTGATTTGAAACGGACAGTGAGCTTGAGAAGTGCTGCTTTTAATTAACCGCATTTTAACTCAAAATGTCGAACTCTGTTTCAAAAACAAAAGACAAATCTGAATAACAACAACCAAAGAAACTTTTAATAGCTAAGACTTTAAGCCATCTGAAGGTAGAAAGGGGACGATGACAGAGGAGTGGGGACCCTTGAAATCAGTGAGCGCCCGATGGGGAGTGAGTACGGTCAACGGTCAACGGTCAACGTGGAAACTACTAATAGATTAAAAGATCAAAAGAACAAAAGAGAGGGACTTAGAACAAGACGTGCTGACTTCACAATTGGGCCTAAATCAACTTTTGGAAATAATTTATGACTTATTTTTAAAAAAATTTTTTAAATTTCTTTTTAAAATGAGGGATCCTATGGTATTTATAAGTGACAACATGATGTCATGGAATGACTGTGGGCTTTGGAACCAGAAAGACCCAGGTTTAAATCAGTGCTACCCCACCCGGGACAAGGCACCATTTTTGTCCTCTGAGGACACTAGGCAATATCTGGAGACATTTTTGATTGTTAACAACTCGGGTAGGTGTTAACTGTGCTATTGGCATCTACTGAACGG
>NW_011909316.1:0-1663 GCF_000151845.1 Pteropus vampyrus | reverse complement strand
AGACCCCAGAAGAGAAGACCACCAACACCACCTCCACATGTGACAGCAATGGCAGCGGGGACCGGGTGAAGCTGACCGACTTCAACTTCCTGATGGTGCTCGGGAAGGGCAGCTTTGGCAAGGTACGGCACGGCTCGGTGGCCGCCCCTGCTCCGGAAGGAGCGGCCCCCGGGGCAGACTCGATTGCCGTTCGGAGGAGGCGTCCACGCCCGCGAGGGGAGACTCAGGGGTAAACGGACACACCCTGCAGTTTGCGGTGAGGGAGATGGAGGGACCGCCATGCCACAGACGAGTGGCACGGGGACCCACGTGAGCAGGTGACACGGGCGCCGAGACCCGAAGCGTGAGAACGACCCCGCCATGCGCTCGGAGGGCTGGGCGAGACCGTTCCGGGCAGCACGGATGGCACACGCCAGGGCCCTGAGGTGGGGGATGGCTTGGCGCATTCTTGGTCCCATCAGAAGGGGTTGGGACCAAAATGCCATCGGCAGGGGGCGGCAGTGGGATGTGAGGGTGCAGAGGTGTCAGGGCCCGTCGGGCGGAGCCTCGTGAGCTGTGACGAGGGGTGGGCTCTGAGCCACAGCGCAGTGGGGGCCACCGAAGGTTTTTAAGCAGAGGAGCGACGCGGTCAGGTTT
The DNA here is from genome assembly GCF_000151845.1 of Pteropus vampyrus. Lineage (NCBI taxonomy): Eukaryota > Metazoa > Chordata > Mammalia > Chiroptera > Pteropodidae > Pteropus > Pteropus vampyrus. The sequence goes on along the minus strand of NW_011909316.1, from coordinate 1,027 downwards.
GCCTCTGGGAAAAGTTGAAACGGTCGCTCTGGCAGCCGAGGTGGGGGACGGTTCCTCTCACGTAGCAGCTCGCGGGGCTCGGAGTGTCCTGGGTGCTTTTATAGCTGTTCCACCAACAGCGAGATCACGTCATGAGGGTTCTCGACACGTTGAGTGCCCGTTCGAGCCTTTAATCCCCTTTAATCCCGCGAACTCGGGTGTGCGAAAAGTACGGATTTCTTCCCCATCTCGTGAGTGAAAGCCTGGGGTGGCCCCTGCTCCCCGCACGCCAGCCGGCGTCACCGCGTGGCGCATCCCGACGCCTCCTCCTTCCTACCGTGTCAGGAACTGACTTCTCCTCACCTTTACTCACGCAGCCCTAACCTCACCCACAGGGACCACCGGACGGGCCCTGCTCCAAGCCCTCCAGAGACGCCTCTTGGCTTAGAGCGAGTCCTGTGCCGCACGCTCGGCGCGCGTCGCTCTAATCTGTCCCTCACTCTCTGCTGAATGACTTCGTTTCCTTCTTGCTGTTACCGCCGTGCTCGGTGGTTCCCCTCTTCCCTTAGACCTTTTGTGATGCTGTTCCCTTTGGTCTTTGCACGGCCAGCTCCTTCCGATAATTCTCACCTCCATGTGGGTGTCGCCTCTTCCAAGAAGCCTGCCCTGACCACCCACTCAGAGGGCCGCTCTTCATTCGCCATCGTATTCACCCTTCCCGTGGCACCCGTCATCGGAAGACTCTTTCCTTGTCTGTCGGTTTGTCATTTTCTCCTGCTGAGATCCGGCCTTCCCAGGAGCGGGGCCCTCTGTCCCGTTCACCGCTGTAGTCCAGCGCCTGTGGGTTGGATCTGGTCAGGATCTAGATCGAGCGTCCTCTCTGGGTCACAGGTCATCTGCGGAGAGGGGGTAAGGGGTAGGTGCCGAGCCTCTCTTGGAGTGACAGCAGGGGATGAGGTGAGCACAGGAAGATGGCCGAGCGGCCCGGTACCAAGGGCGCAGAAGGTGACAGTCGCGGTCCACTCCGCGGCCGGCCACGCTGAGCAGC
>NW_011909315.1:0-2278 GCF_000151845.1 Pteropus vampyrus | reverse complement strand
GTGATGCAGTGAGCCCACAGGACATGTTAGCTTTCCGTTATTTTTAAGAGGAAACGTTTTGGATACCTAACAGAGGTGCTGAACGAATCTTGGTGAATCCTTCCGTGTTCTTTCTTTTTGGCTGCCCAAGACACCGTGAATGGTGTTAACCGCTTCTGGAAGGTCCACGCTAAGTGGTGGGCAGTGTAGCCAGGAAGGAATGTCATAAATCACTCTGTCTCAAACTTTATTCATTCCAGAAACATTTTTGCTCTTTTTTTTTTTTAAACCACTTCCGTATACAACCCACATGTATTATTTTTACTTAAAACAATTTACAATGAATTTGGGGTTTTTTTGAAGCCACATCCTCAGCAATAAATAATATCTATGAAATCAGTAGTTTGATGAGCTAGTTCTGTGTTTTTTTTTTCTAACCCCCATTAAAGTGAAACCATAACCATGGAAATGAAAACATTCACACACACTTAATATGTTACTTAGAACTCCAGGAAGTCTCTTCATTTCTACATTAGCGTTTTATTAGCTCTCGGCTGTAGTTCTAAATGTTTTGACATTAAATCTCTCCACCCAAGTGATTTGAGCAAAACCTTTTGGCTTCCAGCTCATCCAGCTCAGCTGGGGACCAGAGTCACCAAGTGATTTGCCCAAGACAACACAGTCGGGACAGGATAGAAAGATCAGACCACAGCTTTTCAGAAATACAGAGACAGCAGAACTGTGACAGCAGCAAGTCTGCCTCCCTGCTCGGTGACTTTTGTCCTGTGTCTGTAATTGTTTAGAGTCCCCTTTTTTTTTTTTTTACATCAGTATGATTGCTGGGTTCCTACTACAGAGCTAGAAGTAATTGTTTCTAAATGTCATGGCTTTCATTTTGCAGTTTCCAACATCAGAGGGGCCCCATATCATTCAGAGTTATCAAGGTTTTTCTCCCATAACCCAAGCAACGGCCTGATTTTCCTGCCCTCCTACTTGTCACAAAACATATTTCAAAGGACGAGCCTCATGGGCCAGATTCCATTTTCCTTAAACATATAAAGCCACTACAAAAGGAATGCATGAGCGAGCTCCCATGAGTGACAGCCTCCAGCCCAATTATTTCTTCTCCATGTTTTTTCCTCTGTGAATTATCTAGCAATATTCTAGCGATTCTTGACAACAGTAATTAATGTATGAGGAGGGAGAACAAATTAGCAGTGTCTGTCTGCCCTGCTTTCTGGCAAACATAAGGATGTCCTTGGACATTGTGTTATCAACATTCGGGTCAATTCAGGACACGTTTTTTGAGAGTTTCAGGCGAGCCACAAGCTCTAAATGGTTCAAAGGCTACGAGACTTAGAACTGGCATCTTACAGCCATCACGCAAGAGGGATGTGTCTTTTCGATAGGATTAGTCAACAAAAAAGTCTTCGACTTGCGTTCGTCTAAATCATACATCCTCCGTGAGGGCAGAAAAATGGTTCTTGAAGGTGAAAATATCTTAGATACTACAAGGCTTAATTCTACCTCCCCAAAATCTTATTCTTTGGTATGTAACTTTTATCATCAGGGAGAAATTTAATTTAGTTTTAATTAATTTAAATAATTGACTTAATTTAATAATTTAAGTTTAATTTAATTTCTTTTTTAGTGGGGATGATCATGGTGGGGAAAAGTGTGAGAAATACTGATCTAAACGAAGCTATATTTCAAATGTGCTTAACCTAGCATTTCTGGTCCTGTTCTCCCTCCTAGAGAAAGAGTAGCCAAAGGAAGCAGGTATACAAAGTTGCTGACTGCATCATCTTTTAAAACAATGGGACCATCTCAATGTTCATCAATTAGAAATGGTTAAATAAAGTATGGTCCATCGGTGGTATGAGATACCATATGCCAGTTAGACGGAATGAGGTAAGTCTAGCCGCAGAGAGAGAAATCGACCTGAAGAAGCCTCCACCTCAAATTATTGGGTGGAAAAAGGATTCTGCAGAATGTATAGGCTCGATCACATTTCTATTAAAACAAACACTCAACAAATATACCTGTTTCCATATGCACACGTTATATATGTAAATGCAAAAGAAAATGGAAGGGAAGATACTCACCAAAGTGATAAACCTGGGTTACCTCTGGAGAGAGGTGGCTGAAGAAGTACATGGGCTTTTTATTTATCTATGTGCTGTGTGTGTGTGTGTGTGTGTGTGTGTGTGTTGCATTTCTCACAAGAACGAGTCATGCGTAACTTGTATAAATAAGACTAGTAAGTAAACAAACATTTATAAAAATAAACCCTGCCTCA
>NW_011909314.1:0-2063 GCF_000151845.1 Pteropus vampyrus | reverse complement strand
ATATAAACATTTTTTGAACAAGCAAAACCAATAGCAACATCATAAGGAAAGAAAAAAATTTTTTTGCAATTTATATCACATATAGGATTAATCATCCTAAAATACAAAGAACTCATACATATCAATATGGGAAAGACCAAAAGTGATTTTATTATTTTTATTTTTATTTATTAATTTTTTCCAAAAGTGATTTTTTAAAAAAGAATAGTTTACAAAGAAAGAAATGCAGATGGCCATTATACATATGAAATGATGCTCGACCTTGATCATAAGAAATATGCAAATTAAAATTATACTTAGATACCATTTCTCACCTGTTAGATTGGAAAAAGTCTAAAAGTTTGACAACACATTCTCTGGACAAGTCTGTGGTGAGACAAGCAATCCCATACATTGTTAGTGAGAGTACAAAATTATATAAACCCTGTGAAGGTAAATTTTGTAATGTCTCAGAGAATTATAGTTATAATTACTCTCTGACTCACTAATCCAGTTTTAAGAATCTGTTCTGAAGCTATTCCTACACAAACTTAAAATAACATTTGTATAAAGTTATTCATTATGGCATGATTTCTAGTGTTTATTACTTTTAGAAACAACCCAAAAGTTCTTCAGTACAAGAGTGATTAATGTAATACATCCACTCAATGGAGTACTATGCATCTGTTAAAACTAATGAAAAAAGTCTATATATTCTGATAAGAGGTAATCTCCAGGATATATTGCTAAGTGAAAAAATCAGATGCAGAATAGTGTTAATAGTGTGTTACCTATTTTGTCAGTAAGGAAGGCAAGTAAGGAGAAACGTACATATCTGCGAAAAGAAATGCAAAAAGTAAAAACTACAAACTAATAAGAATGGTATTTCTGGAGAACAACAAGGAATGATCTGAAGGGCATGAAGGAAAAGCAGCTTGTCTGAGTGTGCCTTTTTATATCCTTTTGACTTGCGAACCTGTAATTTTTTTTTTCAAAATATAGAACTAAATGGGAAAAGAAGCAAACCATAAAATTGAAAAAAAAAAAAAAAGGAAAGAAATAACCCCAAAATAGTAACATAACCACACAGGGAGAACAATTTTTCAAATAACTTTAGAATACTGTACTCTGACTGTAAATCCTTTGGCGGAACAAAAAGAACTATAAAATAATTTTCATCCTCTTTCAGTAGTTTAATTGTTAGTAGTGGTATTGTTACTATTTTAAAACTATATATATATACACATCTGTATAATAGAGTAATGCAAAAGAGTAATTATGTTTTTATTATTAGGAACCAGAGTTTTCAAAGTAAGATCAATTAGGTGTAAGTATAAATTCAAAAAACTTTTAAAACACTGTAATGTCAAATTTGAATTGAAAATATCAATATGAATTCAGGGATTTTTAGTACTTTTTCTAACATGAAACATTAGAAGCAGTAGCAATGAGCTCCCTTAGCACCTAGATTTTGGTCTCTACATATATTTCCCACTAATAGCAACCCAGATTCCATGGGAAAATGAGTGGTTCTTGGTTTAGGGTATGTTTTTAACCTTTTTTTGTTTTTAAATCATGCATTCCCCTCGACCCTGAGCCTTTTTAGACATTTTTTCCCTAATCACCCCTCACTGCATGAAGTTTTAATATCACAGATATACTGTCTATTTATTTATGTATTGTGACCATTTCATGGACACAAACCTATTAAATATCTAAGATTTTTTTTGTCCTCACCAAGAACCAATTTTGTTGAGAATGCATGGTCTAGGGCAAGGAAAACACAAGGTAATTCTGGAACATATAACAAAAGCAAGGAAACAATCAACCTTAAAAGGCTCTCACCCAACAAAATTAAAATATTTAAGCATTAAAAAGAATAATTTACTGTAATCGATTAAAATACATATAAAATATATAAATATATAAAATTCACAAGCTCATATTGAATATATAAAAATCCACATGCTCATAATGAATCTTATAAAAAAATAAATAATTCTCGTTTGCCACTATTGGAGAATACTTTTCACCAACTCTTTCTTCTGAAATCTAATTAAAAGGAAATAAACATATCCTACCTT
>NW_011909313.1:0-2521 GCF_000151845.1 Pteropus vampyrus | reverse complement strand
TGCCAGACTGTATTAGAATTGTCCAAGCGAGTGCTCTGAGGCCGGTGTTTGCGAGCAGGTTTCCTGCCGGGAGGGAGCGTTCATTTTGGATTTCTTAGCCGTTCATGCTGCTAATGTTTGTTCCTAACACAGCAATGCAAATGCCTGTCTTCTCTGTTGGATGCAGAGTTTCTGATTACTTTGTGTCATCAGAGGAAACATCCATCCTTGGGGATGTTATGCATGCGACTTTTCCAGGATAAGGCCAGGGGCACCCAGGAGGATGCATGGATTTCTTACTGCATGGGATCTAAGAGACTAAATCCGTGTGAGTGAGTCTGATAGGTCAGCACCACACATCCCGGGAGCCCACGTGCTTTGGATTTAGATGCGGTTGGAGGCAGAAATGCTTATTGAAAATAATTACACTTTCGTATTTGCAGAGTCACTTTCCTTGGTGCTCATATTTCTTTCAAAGTATTATTTTATCTCTTTTTAATATATATCTGGATTACTTTGCTATGGAGTAATGGTTTTTTAAAAAAAGTCACAAACAGACGTGAGATGCTTTGATCCCCTCACCTGGGCTCATCTGGGAGGTTTTTTTGTTTTTTGTTTTTTGTTTTTTTTTAAATCCTAGACTCCATAATAAGATTCTGATTTGGAAGTGTCGAGATAAGGTCATAAATTTGCATTTTTAAAAGTTTATCCATCCGGCTGATTCTAAGGATCAGTGCAGTGAATGTATTGGTTGCAACCTATACATCCGCTGTGCCCTTCTCCAGCCCGTGGTACCCAGGATTCCCTCTGTGGACTTACCCCAGCCATCTCTCCATCTTGCGGGTGTTATGTGAGCTAGACCCGCCCTTACACCATCCAGGGCGCTGGGAGAGAGTGAGCCTAAGACCTTGAGCTTCCACAGGGGACTCTTTTCCTCCGAAGGCAGTGGGTAGAGATGTGAGCCTTGGGATTGCAGTGAACGTTTTCTTTGCTGTAGCCAGGCCAAGCCTCGAGCTGTGGGGTGGCCGCCGTGTGCAGCCTGCGGAGGAAGCCGACGCCATGGAAAGCAGAGTGAAGAGACAGAGAGAAACGAGATCCATCAACTGAACTTCTTGATCAGGCTTATCTGATTTGAAATTTCGGTCTGGGCATTTCAGGAGCGTCAGCCAAAGTATTTAAGCCAATCTGAGCTGGGTTTTAAATTACTCAAAACCCAAAGAGTTCTCTCTGATAGAGGTCGCCACATTGAGGAAGCCCTGCTCTAAATTCCTTCCAAATAGGTAGGGAACGCAAAATTCGCATCAGCCACACGCTTGCTTCTGGTAACTCTTACCGAGTACCTGCCAGGGCCCAGGGCCATTTAAGAACAGGCATGGAATAGCAAGAGTTATGAAGCCCAGTTCTCCTCTTCGAGAAGCTGACCAAGGCAAGAGAGGAACATATTCCTCAAAAAATAAATAAATAAATAAATAAAAATAAAAATAAAGCCAATAATGTAAGACAGCGTGGAAAGGTCAAACCAAAAGCACGAGCAATGAATGAAAGGACGTTAGAGGAGAGAAGGGCTCTCTATGAGACACAGAGATCGAAGCTACAGGAACCTATTTCTCTTGGCTCCCGAGAAACGCGCAGGCATCGCCATTTGCTACAAGGGCTTCTGTCTCCTCCCTTAGATGACTTTTGGGTCACTTCCGTGAGCAAAGACGAGGTCAGGCAGAGTTGGCCTCAGCTTAAGGCAGGCACTACCACGTTTAAGTCGCACACGCTGCCATCATTGGGGGCAGAGCCCTGAGCAGGTACCAGTGTGGGGAGGAGGACCAGTTATTATTCATACGAATTACTGAATCGAAAGACCCAACTTCCCATCCTTTGGCAATTAAAGGGCCGCATCGTGGATTTTTTTTTAATTAATTAATTTTTTTTAATGGCGACATTGGTTAACAAAATCCAATAAGTTTCAGCTGTACACTTTAACAATAAAACATGTATATATTTACACTGTGTGTTCCCCTCCCATAGTGAGATTTCTTTCTGTCACCACATATTTGACCCCCTTTACCCCATTTACCTCCCCTCTCCCTCTCCCCTGTACCCTCTGGTAACCACTAGTCTATTGTCCATGTCCATGAGTCTCTGTTTGTCCTGTTTGTTTATTGCTTTTAGGTTTATATCCCACAAGTAAGTGATATCATGTGATTTTCAATTTTTTCTGTCTGGCTTATTTCACTTAGCATGATTATCTCGAGGTCCATCCATGTTGTCGCAAATGGCAGTGTTTCATCTCTTCTCATAGCTGAGTAATACTCCATGGTACATATGTACCACGGCTGCTTTATCTAATCGTCTATCGTAGGACACTTCAGTTGCTTCCATGTCCTGGCCACTGTGAATAGTGCTGCTGTGAACATCGGTGTGCAAGTCGCACCGTGGATTTTTAACAGTGGCGTGATGGTCTGGGCCACCTGGGGATGTCGATGTGGCAGCTGTGTCTGTGCTGGATCAGAGAAAGGTGAATCAGGAGTCAGGAAGATCTGTCGGATGT
>NW_011909312.1:0-1995 GCF_000151845.1 Pteropus vampyrus | reverse complement strand
CAGGTCACCTGGGTCAGGTGACGTTGAATGAATCAAGTTACCTTCCTGAGCCTCAGTCTGCAGACAGGCCAGAACTTCTTAGTTTGCTTAGTTTCTGTCTCTGCTGTACTCCCAAAAGAATGTGGTGCAGCTTGGGAAAATTGGACTAAAATATCAGTACAATCATAGGAGAAAATATAAGACAAACCTGAACTGAGCAGACACTTGGCAGATACTCATTAAAAGTGTCAAAATGAAAAATAAGGAAAGACAGGAATTATTACAGACTGCAGGAGACTAAAGAGAAACAACCAAATGTTATTATGTAAGATCCTGGATAGGATCTTGGTACAGAAAATGTCAGCAGTAGAAACACTGGTGAAATTTGAATAAGATCTTTACTTTAGCTAATAGTAGTGTATCAATGTTAATTTCTTGATTCTGATAATTGTATTGTGATTAAGTAAGATGTTATTTGGGGAAGCTGAGTGAAGGATATAGAGCAACTACTATCTTTACAAACTTTAATATTAGTTCAAAATAAAAGTTTAAAAATTATATATATGTAAGAAACACTATGTTATACATTGACCTAAGAAAAACAAATAAACAAAAATAGCCTTTAAGTAAGAGATTCATAAGGGTATAAAAAGAAAACAGCTAGTGCAACAAATGAGCAGTAAGTAGGCGGGGGAAAGATTACTGCAAAGTGAGGAATAAGGGCAGGAAAAATAAGATGAAGCCAAAGATAAGGCAAGACCAGGCATTACTGCCAGAGGCTGAATGCAAATTTGGCTCTGGGCTTCCTAACAGAAAACTCCAAGAAGGAAACAAGATCCGTTACATGTTTCACGATGCGTTAGGAGAGAAAAAAGAACTCCAGACAGTTACATCCATACATAGGATCTGAAGCAGCCCTTAGAATATTATATTATAGAATATTTAATGATATGGAAAAATATTCATAACATTAGTGAGTAAAAAATTAGCAAATCATGAAACAATATGTCCTATATAAAAGCAGTGGACCATTGTATTATGCAAGTTAAAATTGGTTTTTCTTTCTGCTTTTTCTTTCTTTCTATTGCTGTGTAACAAATTATCACAATTTTAGTGGTAATTACATTTATCTCATGGGTCTGGAATGAGTCTGGAATCCAGGATATGGATTCCAGGCATGGCCTAACATGATCTTCTGCTCAGGGTTTCAAAGGGCTGTAATCAAGGTGTCGGCCATACCGCGGTTCTCAACTGAAGCTCAGGATCTTCTTGCTAGCTCATTTAGGTTATTGGCAGATTCCAGCTGCTTGTGGTTGTAGGACCATAATCCCTGTTTTCTTGCTGTCAGATGGGGACTACTTTCTGCTCCCAGAGGCCATCCAGAGTTTCTTGCTATGTGGCCCCATAGGCAGTTCACAACATGGATGCTTGCTTTCTTCCAAGTCAGCAAGAGCTCAGCTCTCTGATTCCCTCCCTCTCTGACTTCTAGATTTTCTTTTAAGAGTCACCCGATTAAATCAGTCTCACCCAGGATAATCTCCCTTTCGATGCATACAACTGATTAGAGATTACATCTGCAAAAATTCCTTTTGCCATATATAGTAACATAGTCACAGAAATAATATCCCATCATATTCATAGATCTTGCTCACACCCAAAGGGGAGGATTATAAAAGGCTGTGGACCACTGGGGCATATTTTAGAATTATGCCTACCACAATGCTAGTTTTTGATTTCTTTTTTTATAATACATGTGGATTGCTTGTAAAATAAGGAAAAATACAATAAATTATTTAAAAAATAAAAAAGCAAGCCAGTCTCTCATGAGTGCTGGAGTGCGATTTCTCTCGTGGGTCTCCATAGAGAGAATGCTGTGTGAAGCTTTGTCAGCTAAATCTCTACCATAAAGACAGAGTTCCTTGGGGCAGTTACGTATAATATCCTCAGTGCAGGACATTGGCTTCGTGCCAATGTGCAGTAAAAGTAATTCTGCAAGTGGCCAAAAACAGAGTCCAG
>NW_011909311.1:0-2055 GCF_000151845.1 Pteropus vampyrus | reverse complement strand
TTTCATAGTAGGTGGTCCAATACCTGGCTAATGGAATTACACCTTAATAAGGCAAGCATTGGCAAGGACAGAAGATTCCAATAGAACAGACACCTTTTTCTGAATGTCATGACAATACCAGTTTCCTAGGAACTTAGAGAAACTATGGAGGAATGGAAGAAATATATGAAATGGGAATAAACCAAGTTTCATTCTAAAATATTCAAGCTCATATCACTTATTTAAACTGAGATGATTTAGATTTCCTCTGCCACTTCTGGATTATTTTAAATTTAGTAAAAGATAAATAAAGTCCCATTTTACCTATCTTAAATTTTAACTTTATAAAATTTCCTAAGTGGTAGCTAAATATAATTTTAGACATGCTTGTAGAAATATACATTGCTCTGAGCAGATGATATATCATTACATAAACCTTTACAGTTTCAAATTTAATGGAAATAGTTTAGTTTGGCAAATTAAAAGCCAACATTGAGGTCTTCAATGGAATCGGTTCGAACAGAATTTTTATTTATTTATTTATTTAATTTTTGCGAAGTAGTCCTTGGTTGATCTCACAGATTGCAAGGACCTTGTCAGCTTACAATCCCTTATTTTTATTTTTTATTTTTTACGCCTATAGCATCTGGTATTCCTACGTGGTTTCCCATCCAAGTATTGACCAGGCCCGACCCTGCTTAGTGTCTGAGATCAGACAGGATCGGGCTTGTTCAGTGTGGCATGGCCATAGACTGAACAGAAATTAACAGCTCTTTCTATTTCCATTTTTTTTTTTTTTACTGTAGTTTAGTTTAATTGTAGTAATTGCATAAAATTTATCTTCTTGTTTATTTATTTATTTATTTATAACATACATACAAATTTATAATTTTTTTCTCCAAAAGGGCTCCTACATAGAGTAAATAAAGAACATAAAAATTCAACAAGAACATGACACATTACCCAGTAAAAAATAGCAAAAAGCTTGAAAAATTATGAAAATAAATTCAAGTGACCAAAAAGATGTGAAAAGATGATCAAAATCATTAATTTTCAGTTAAATGCAAAATAAAACCGTATTGAGTTACGACCTCACATCCAACACAATGATGAATTTTGAATGACTACCAACACTAAATGTTGGTGAGGATGTAAGGAAACTAGAACTTTTCAACCTGCTGGTAAGAGCACAGATTTGTACAACCACTTCAGAACACTGGTGTTTTCTATCAAAGTGGAACATAAACAGATGCTATAGAACCAAGCAATTTCACTACTAGATATAGAGCCAAAGGAAATTCATGCATAGTACACCAAAAGACATGTGCAACAATGTTTAAAGAAGTCCTATTCATCAGTCTAGACACAGTTATAGATGTAAGTTCTGCCCTAGTGGCATCCATACATTATGCATCTTTCTGCATACCTACGACATGATGTAAGAGAGACTGGAACTTGCCTCTCGCCAAAACGGCACATGACCAGCGTATTTCTGAGCATAGTTGGCTACAGAGAGGAACCCCTCAACCTCCTTGTAACTGTTTTTAAATGTACAACTTAACTTATCAATTTAACTTGTCATTTTAACATCTTAACTTATCTTAACTGATTTTAAATGTACAATTCATTAATTTCTGCTTCCAATTTCAATAATTCATTCTGTAGAGATCTAATATAAACTTTCAAAGAGGGTTTTTTTTAAAAAAAAAAACCATTAATTACTGTGAATAAATGATGTGTTCTAAGTTTCTGCTAGTGATAACTGCCCTACAACCATGTAATCAGACTCCTCTACTGAATATTCTTTGACATTTGTGGAAAAGTTTGTAAGATAAACGGACTTGATGGGGATGCATCTGTGGTTTCAATCCAAAATGCAGTTAACTGGCCTGAATGGGAGTTGAATCTATAGCCATGTATTCTAAGAAGCTCAATGTATCTAACACAATCAAATAATAAATTATTATCAGAGGCACTATCTCAACTAAAATTGATAAATTATCAAGATGATGTAATCAACATGTTGATTTTTGTTTATAACAAATCCCATTTGCAGCCAAATTCTATTATATATTC
>NW_011909310.1:0-1429 GCF_000151845.1 Pteropus vampyrus | reverse complement strand
TATATATTTTAAAATATATATCTCTTGAAAGAAAAATGACAAAATGACTACTGTTATAGCTGTGTCAGGTATATAAACTTGATTATTCTATTCTCTTTTCTTTTGTGAATATTCGATAATTTTCGAAATAAATAAAAACATCCTATTATCATGAAATCCCATGATGGTAAATCTTATAAAATCTTTCTATAAATATGAGTAGATTTTTAAAAATTTTAATATGCTTGTGTAAGTGAAATAATAAAATGTTCCTAAATAAATAATTAAGACCTTCTAGAAACCAAAATTAAAATTAAGAAACACACATGCAGCCTAAAATATTTGGCTTAGAAGTGGGACAGATGGAAAATTATCCACCAGAAGAATAGTAAAAATAAGATGGGTGTAAAATAAAAAGAAATATTAAAATAGTGAACCAAAAAACAATTTAAATCAATATGAGCAATTTTTGAGTTGTAATATTTTAAAATCAGATGTTTTTTCATTCTATAATATTCACTTACCTTATAAAATTGCTTTGTATGAGTAGTAGGGCCTAAATTAATTGACATAAAATGGCTATATTCTATTTTGTATTCCTAAAAAGAATTAATTACTGAACAATCTACTGATGGCATTTACTATTTATTAAATTTTACTTTCAACCAACTGCTTTATTGGCATGATTCAGTGTAATAACTAATTTGCTTGTAAAGGATCTGACATGGTAAATGGTAATCAACTTTCGAATAGCCAATGTAATTGGACAACTTAGATTATTGTCTATGCTTAGAGTCACTGTCTAATAATAATAGTTAAAATGTACTGAATACTTGCATTGAGCCAACTCTACTACATGAGTGGGGCTGGAATTCATTTTAATACTCACCACAAAATTATAATGTAAATACTATCATTATCCTTTATTATATAAATGAGGACATCAAGGTTTAGATATCTTCCCTTTCACGTAGTTTCAGAAGGTTACCTGTGTTTAAATTTAAAAATCAAAGCAAAGAAGACTGACAAAGGAATGGTATAGATAGTATAACACTTCCTGATAAAAAAAAAAAATTAACATTTTCTTATTCTTAAATTTTACTGTAATCTTTGAAAGCATCATAGCAAAAATCAAAACTCTAAGGAAGTTATTAAAAATTTAGCACTCTCTGCTCATGTAAGAGTATAGATTCTACTTTCTGAAGAGATTATTATAGCTAGCCTAGAACAAAATGCAAATATCACACAGAGTAGGCTGGATATCTTAGCTGGGTTTCCCTAAAATTTATTACCTCAAAATCTTAAATACAAGAGTAAATGTACATCTAAGTAAATATATAACTCTAAAAGACTATCTTAATGCAAGTTAGAATTATAAAACTAAATAATTATCTGAATATGGAAAAAGAAACAGAATGATATGAATGTGAGCTGGTGAAAAGACAAGTAT
>NW_011909309.1:0-1504 GCF_000151845.1 Pteropus vampyrus | reverse complement strand
TCTCTCTCTCTCTCTCATCTTCTCTGTCTCTCTTCTCTCTGTTCTCGGACCCGCATCCCTAGATTCTTCCTGGGCTGAGTTGCCCTCTGGCCGCCTCCGCCATCCCCACCCCCGGAAGCCTCTTGCCCTCTCCGTGGCTGATTGCGTCCACTTGGGGACAGAGATGCTGGCCCGATATTGATCTCCATCATAAAGCATGTGTTTAGCTGGTGGGTAGCGGGGAAGAGGGGTCAGACGGCCAAGCAGACACTGTGGCGGACAGTCGGTGGCGAAGCCCCCATACGCACTACTTCCGTGCCGACCTGTCTGGAGACAGCGTGGGGCATCACGTCGAGTGGGGGACTTTAGCCAGAGCGAAACGTAACACGAGTCCAAAGAAATCCCTGCTGGAGAGAGAACCGAATATGACAGCTGACCACGACTCTGGCACCCAGATAGCTATTAAAGAATTTCCAAGCGAGTGGAGTAAACAATTGGTATGTGACCATGGCTACTTCCAGCCATGATGGGACGGGCCGCTTGACTGGACTAGGAAGGTGGGAGGATACAAACTCTCCAGGACCAGTGATCTTCCCGGACGGGAGGTCTGCGACCTGTGCCGGGGAAGGGGACAGCGTCGGCCTGAGCTCGCCCACAGACAGTGGCCAACGGGGACCCCGCTGCCACTGCTGGGACTCGGCGTCTGTCACGTGAGGCCGTCGAGGCTCGTTATCAGGTGACGAACCGCTTCTGGTCATCTTCGCACAGTCACGGAGAGCACCGGCTACGCCCCCCGGCCACCCTCGGACGCCGCGAAGGGAAACGTGGCGTGCGGCCCGTGCGTTTGATACGGACCCGCGGCAAACGAAGTTCTCCGGGTCGTCACGCAGACGATGCGAAGGAGAGGAGAAGGTGAGGGTCGCTTTTCCAGGAGAAAAGAGCTTTTCCGAGGACTCGTGCTAAACGAGGGGACCGGTCTGTGTTGGGGGCGAGACCCTAGGAAGTGGAGGGAACACGGGCATGGGCCGAGCTCACGCACGGCCGTGTGGACACGGCGCCCCTCGGGTCAGCAAGCCGGGTCCCACAGTCTCACGCCTGCAGAGAAGTGTGGGAGATCCGGGCAGGAAGGGGAGCTACCCGATGGGAAAACCGGCCCCTCGATGTTTCGATTAACAGATTTATGGCCCCCGGTGGCAGAACCGTCTGGGAGGGGGCCACGGGCCTATCATTCCCTTTGTCCTGTTCAAAATTTTCATTCCTCAAGTTGGCGATGCTGTGTTTTAGGTTTATTTCTAGGGGAAAAAGAAAAAAACATAACTTTTCTGGTGTCATTAAAGCTTATCAGTGTCACATGATAAAATTCGACCCCCACGCCCCCCGGAGTTTGCATTTCTTTGTTTTTGTCGACCGCCTCGTGTTTGGCGTCAGTGCCGTCCCTGAAACTTGGTGAGGGGACAAAGCGCTCAGGAGCCTGAACTCCGTCCGCTCCCCTGAACTCCTGGCCACCTCCAGGAGCCTGAACTCC
>NW_011909308.1:0-2095 GCF_000151845.1 Pteropus vampyrus | reverse complement strand
ACGAATGCTCACTATTAATAAAATTACTGTTGAAATAATTTTTGCCTCCACCTCTTTATAAAAGGAATGAAGTCGCCCGGAAAAGGACACAGATGACATTTGCGTAATCGCGGGAAACAGATTCTACCGTTCATCTGTTTATAGGCTTTTTCTTTTCATCCGATGTCATGTTGTCATTTAGTCTGTACATCATGAGTCTCGTTTCCTCTGACATTCGATCTTTATGCTTCGTCTGCAGTAAAATGATTAATAATTTTCTTGGGAAGATCTTCAGAGACATACGTGTCTTGAGAATTTTAATATATTTGACCTCATACATACAGGCAGAATCTTTCTTATTCTTCTACCCACTGACAGAAATGTCTACAAGTCATTTTATTCTGGAACAAATAAGGTGAAAACGATTCTATTTCTGTCCCGAGTGACCTCACGCAGTTTCCTTGGTAAAGAGTCTGTTTCTATGGAAATGGCTTTTTCGGGGAACACTCAGCTGCCCGGGGTCAGACGTGGTGCCCTTTTTGGATTGTCAGGAATGGATGATGCTGAGTTTGGATCGACCAAAAGTATCGTCTGCCAAAGACAATAACTCAGAAGTCATCACATTGGGCAAGGAGTTCGCCTCTTCTGGAAGTTTCCAGACCTCATCTCTTCCATATCAAAGACAAGCCATGAAATAGCTTCGGAGCTGGCACCCCCGATCCAGCTTCAGTCCAGCAGTCTGTCCTGTGAGCAAGCAACGTGGCAGCCTCCTCACGGGGCACTGTCAGCCCCTAGGAACTTCTTCTTCAGTCGGGTCTCAGGGGACTCAGTGAAAACCCTGACTCTCCCCTCTCTCACCTCCCTTGCCTCCCTGGGACCTCCCTTCCCAGCTGACCAGAGACCCAGGTCTGCCTTCCTGTACAGGCGCTTCTACATTCTTGTCTCTTTCTCACTTGACACACTGTGTCCCTTACCCTGGGTCCTTCTGGCTGGTTGTAGGGGACAGTCTATAACTCGCCAGACCACTGGTATGCATGAGCTCCCGAAAAAGCAAAGAGTTGGGACTCTGCGTGGGACTCTCCCAGCTCAGCCCCTCAGTGGCCGTGGGGCCTCGGGGAGGTCCCTCAGCTTCTCTAGTAGAGGGAGAGGTGATGGGACCCTGCCCCACGGAATCACCGTGGGGAATGAGTACTGAGTACTGAGTGCTGAGCACCGAGCGTGGGGTCTGCACACACCCAGACCCTGCACTCGCTGACAAGAAGGACCTACTGGACACCTGCTTATAGTTTATAAACTTATTAGCTCCTTCTTACCACGATCCTCTGAAATGTGTATTATCAGCATATTACTCATAAAACTGGGGCTCAGAGAGGTTCTACAATCCCGCTCTCCCCACGGCAAGAACCAGTGGGACCCCAGACACGCTTTGCTCCAAATCTGAGCTCTCCTCTCTTTTTCCGTGCCCTTCCATTCGAGCAGTGAAGATGACTTCCAGACACAACGTCTGCCTAAGCATTCTGCTGGACACGATTAAACGTAGTGACCATCGGTCGGTTGGGTGCAATCGGTATGTGATTAGGTGCTTTGATCCCCTTGGCTAATAAATAATCACAGCTCCGTAAAAAAAAATAATCCCAATTAATGAATATGTAAATCCAGCCAGGATTATATTTGAAAAGATGAGGTACAGTAGTCCTCCTCCATCTGAGGTTCCAGGTCAACCACAGTCTGAAAATATTAAATAGAAAATTCCAGAAATAAACAATTTGCACATTTTAAATTGCTCACTGTTCTGTGCAGCATGATGAAATCTCGCACAATTCCACTCCATCCTGCCAGGGTGTGAGTCACCCCTTTGTCCAGCGTCTCCGTGCTGTAGACAGTCCCACGCCATTCTCCACTGAGTAGCCATCTCGGTTATCAGGTCCTTTATCAGGGAGAGAGAAACGAGAGACACCACATTTACATAACACTCATTACAGCATGTCGTTATATAAGTGTCCTATTTCATTACTGGTTATTGCTAATCTCTTACTATACCAAATTTATAAATTAAGCTTTATCATAGGATTGTATGTATAGGTAAAACCATAGTATCTATAGGGATCAGTACTAT